>NC_056744.1:1806452407-1806549907 GCF_019279795.1 Protopterus annectens
AGCCATCTTCATGCTTCTTAAGACAGAAGTGGCAAACTTCATGACACCCATGCAGACGGACAATATAGGTATGACTGCTGAATCCTACACAAATGCACTTTGTAAGCACTTACTCGAGTGCATGAATCGTGCTATCCCTAACAGAACCAAGGTGCTATCCTCCAAAAAAAGGAAGCCAATGTGGTGGTCCCCTGCCATAAACAAACTTTACAACAGAAGAAAGAAACTGCTGCAAAAAAGAGTAATATCCCATGATTGGAGGAACTCCCTGGTCAGTGTCAGTAAGAAGCTGAGATCTCTCATAAAATCCTCCAAAACTAGTTACGAAAACAAAATTGCCACTGATTCTAAAGACAACCACATTCTATAGCTATGTCAAGAATCTCAATGGCAACACTCAGATCTGCTCTGAGTTACAGCACAATGACACTAAATATACAGAACCAACTGATATTGCCAACATCCTGGCATATAGGTTCAGTGCTAACTTTACCCCCCTCTCACCCTCTATACTGGAAGAATGCAAAGTTCCTGTAATCATGGCTGCAGTGGTAAAAACTACACTCTCCAAAGCCAAAAACACAGCATCCATGGAACCTGACAACATCCCAGGCTGCGTTCTACACAAACTACAGAACAAACTGCCACCCCACCTAAGTACCATGTTCAAACATAGCCTCACCTCAGTCTTTGTGCCCACTGAATGGTGCACAGCAATGGTTATCCCACTCCACAAAGGGGTAGCAACCACGGACATCGGGAACTACCGCCCCATTAGCCTGATGAGCTTGGTCTGCAAGGCCATGGAACGTATCATCATGGAACTTCTAAACAAAGACATTGGTAATCTCCAAACTCTGGACCCCACCCAGTTTGGGTTTGTAAAAGGCAGATCATGTCTCCTAAACCTGATAGACTTCTTTGAAGTGGTCACCAAAGCTGTAGATGAGAGTAAGGTGGTTCACACAGCCTATCTAGATCTTGCCAAGGCTTTCAACACCATCCCCCACTCTGGAATTACAGATAAACTCACTAAACTAGATATAAATCCCTATGTCACAAGATGGGTTGCCAACTGGCTCACTGACAGAATCCACACTGTGAAAGTAGTAGACTCCAAATCCAACTTCAGACCACTGACAAGTGGAGTACCACAGGGTTCAGTCCTGGGTCCTCTCCTGTTTGGTATCTACTTCTTTGAAGTACAGACTAACAGAGAAGGTTTTTGGCTAGTGAAGTTCACAGATGACTGCAAACTAGGAGCCATAACTGAAACTCCTAATGATGTGGATATCCTACAAAAGGGCCTCACTGAGACAGATGTCTGGTATCAAAGCCATGGACTCAAGCATTGTCATCCCCTTTGGTAAAAACTCTGTACCCATGAACTACCACATAGGTGGTAGTCTGTTTAACACCAAAAGTGTGATAAGAGATCTTGGGACACAGGTGGATAGTAGTTTCTCCTTTCATAATCACATTGCCACAGTAGTCAGGAAATCCTTCTACATGGCACACTTCATCACAAAAAGTTTCTCATCCAGGAAAAAACAGGTCATTGTTCCCCTCTACTCATCACTCTTTAGCCCCATTATAGAGCACAATGCCCCTTTTGGTATGTACCTCACAAGACATCTACAACAACTAGAAAAGCCACAGAAATACCTCACAAAGAAGATTACTGGCCTCAAACAGATGCCCTATGCAGACTGTCTCAAAAAACTCCAGCTTTAATCCGTCGCATATCGCCTACTCAGAGGCAATCTGTGCCTAACATACAAAGCTATGTCAAACCCAAAGTTGTTGGACATGCTCCACTTAAAGAAATCCCAATCCCTCCGAGCTACACGCTCTAGGGACCTAAACCTTGTCACCACAATAAACAGAACACGCTGGAGGGATAGATTCCTGTCCTAGAGACTTCCCATACTCTTGATGACTGGATGTGAAATAGGAAATTCACCCTGGGGATCACTTTCTATGGCTCTGCTCAACAGGGGCACAGGAAAATAATTTTCTTGTCCGGCGAAAGCCAGGGTACCTTTTTGGCTAGGCTTATATAGGCCCTAGGGCCAATGGCCTAGTACCCACCTATGAACCTATGAAACTATATATGGCTCTCCTTTATAAAGTCGATTTGCCATTTTGTTGACGTTCAAAACAGAAAAAATTAAAACATCAGAAATTTGCAATCATGAACTCCTGGAACATTGTATTCTCTGTCCAGGAAAGTAACCACTTGGCCACCATGGGGAATTTTGCTCTTTCTCTGCTGTAATGTGATCTTGGAGTTGGTATATTTAAGTAGGGGGTGGGGGGAGGCGAAATCCTCCACATGGGTTGGTGTGGAGGTGAAGCCTCCCACTTTGGTGTGTGTAATTTGCTTCTGTTTGTAATATTATCTTTGGTGGTCAAGTGGTTCCTTTCTGGAAGGGAAATACGATGTTTTAGAAGTTCATGATTGTAACCTTCCGATGTTTTCTTCTCACTGTTTAGAAAATCGATGAAATGGTAAGTCGACATTTTAAAGTATATATATATATATATATATATAAAGAGAGAGAGAGAGAGAGATATATAATAAAAAAAAAAAATACTTCGGACTAAGAAACTACAGCACAGTCCAACTGGTATTTAGCACTTTCATTCCTTTATTAGTGGATGGAACTACATGAAGTTCCGCCCACTTTTTTTTTTTATTTTAATAACTTTCTTCAGTTGTTTTTGGTTGTTTTAGTTATTATATATATATATATATATATATATATATATATATATATATATATTATACATACAATTTGTTAACTTTCAAAGGTTTGTTTTTAAATGGTTTATCCTTAAGGGTATATACTTCTATACACATATATGTATACACACATATTTTATTACTTATTACTCTTCACTTGTGGGTTATAACATTTTTTTTTCACATTTTTTTACATTTTAAAATAACTTTCAGTCTGCACCCTCCATTCCATAAGTTTCTCTCAATATTATTTAACATTTAAGTTACTACCAGGAAACAAATAATTGTTCAATGGATGAAAGTCCCTTTCGTCACACATTTCCCGAAATGTCATCATCAGTCCCTCAGATTCAATAGTAAAGTCACAAAAAGTTCTTTGTCCCTATATGTATAAAAGACTGAATTTCTTGAACTTTAAATCCCATTAAAGTTACAAATTGTCACATACATAATATGCATCACAGTGTAATTTTTTGTTCTCATTCTCACAGATGGCATTCTTTTCTTTAAAAAAAAAACTTAAGTTTGTTGCCACTCTCCTTTTTCTATCTGCTTTCCCTTTTACACAAGTTTTACCTGCTGCGTTTTCTACTTCCACACAACCAGACTCCTTCTCAGTTTCCTCTTTTATTTTCCATCACTGTTGCATATGTTTTAAGTGCTACATTATCTGTTCCTACATTGCCTGGTTCTATACCTCTCAATATGGAGTCATAAAACATTTGCACAAAAGCCCATAAAAAATAGGTACAACTGGCCAAAAATATGTACACTGATTAACATAAAATGTGCGTACATGATTATGTAACCCCACCCACACCTGTGGAATTGTGGGATACCAACTTTTAAACACAAACTGAAGAACAGACAGAATGAAACACAAAATAAACAGAACAATAGTGTTTAAATATTTGAACTTGCATCAAATTCTGAGCTTGTGCAAAACTAAAATATAAATTTCTTTTATAAAAATAAACTGCTTCTACACTAATATTAAATAACAAAAATATAACCAGAACTTAAGTATATATATATATATATATATATATATATATATATATATATATATATATATATATTAACATCTTTGTTATTAGTGACACTCATTTAATGAGCTAAAGGCTGGACCACAAAATGAGTGTGCAAGGTCTAGGTTTAATAAATGGAAATCATGCAGATTTTAAATATGCATTATAAAAGGTTGTACAACCTCACCTCAGTACACAAAGAATGACTACCCAGTACCCACCAAGACAAAAGAATGTTAGTAACTATAAATAATGAAAGTTGAGTTCAGTCAGTCAATAATTAAATAATTCAAGTAGACATGAATAAGGGATTTATAAATTAATTTCATTTAGCTAGTTTTAATAATATCAAGTACTTGTATATGCTATTAGCTGGTAAAAGTGAAAGCTGCAGAAGTTATATGCGGCATCCTCTCCAGCTACCTGTCTGACATCATTTAGATAGGATTGCTCAGCATCTCCTGTCTCAGACCTGTCATCCATTCCCCCACCCAGTAACAAAAAGGATGTTTTTGTTCTTTTTTGCCGTGAGTGTCTTATGGCAGCTTGGCTACAGCATTTCAGAGAAACAGGCTTCAAATCTTCTGTGCTAAAATGTTCATGAACAGCAAATACATCTTGTAAACAGGGCACAGTTTCAAGGGCTGTAAAGGGTGATGAAACTTGATTCAAACAGCCAGAGATGAAGGTCATTAGAAGCAGTTAATCAAAGACCACTCCTATCAGCTAATCCTGGAACAGTTTTACGTAGAAGGAGAATATTATGAAATCATATC
Source organism: Protopterus annectens (assembly GCF_019279795.1). Lineage (NCBI taxonomy): Eukaryota > Metazoa > Chordata > Ceratodontiformes > Protopteridae > Protopterus > Protopterus annectens. The sequence goes on from NC_056744.1 coordinate 1,806,456,958, forward strand.
TGAGGCAGTTCAGTTTCTCTGAATGCATTTAATTCCCTGCAACCTTCCCAGTCAAAAATGAAAGAAAAAAATAATACACATTATGTCATAGATAATCAGTTCCAGCTCTCACCTGGTGTGACTTCTTACTGTGCATTCTGGTCTCTGCTATGACCTTAGCAACATATTTTGTATTATATAATACTTTCAGTAAGAAGGTATTTGTTTAGATAACACCAGCAAGCTTCGAGTGTTTGTTTACTCTGACACATAAATTGGCTAAGATGTTAGAAAATATATCAATTTCATTTCATATTGAGAAACAGGTACTACATTTTTTCATAAAGTAATTTTCTTGAAAACTTTAAGATCTGCTACTTTGCAGATGTTTATATATATATATATAATGTACTTTGGCACACTGCTTATTTTATCTTGCAATTCCATTTTGAAAAATAAATGTGGACACTTTCCTAGAATGTTACTCAAGGTTCACATCTAGCACACATCTCCATTCAAATGCATTTTGTTGTTTGCAGAAATGGTAATCACAGATATACAAACTTTTTTTCAAGAAGAGAGGCTCAATTTCAGATGCAAACGTGTATATGTATATATATATATATATATATATATATATATATATATATATATATATATATATATATATACACATATATATATATATATATATATATATATATATATATATACACACACACACATATATATATATATATATATATATATATATATATATATATATACACACATACACACACACACACATATATAATTTGCAAATATATTTATAAACACTTTGGTGATTCTTTCTTCTTCCCAGCTTGTGAGAATGTATAACTAGTTTTAAATAAGTATCACAAAATGAGTTGAGAAAATATCACTTTCCATTTAATACTATCACATAACCAGTGTACATTATAAATCCCTATCCTATCCATCATTCTAGTCTAAGAGAACATGTGGGAAGTCAATCTGACTGCTTTAAAAATCACTTTTCTGTAAAGTTACTCTACTGACTGATATTTAAATGTTTCAAATGCAGTTTCATTTGCAGTATCTAGAAACCTGCCATTTCCCATTGTCTGAGGTGCCCATAAAAGTGCTTGTGAGTGACTATACAGGCAGTGACCTTGAGACAATGACATTTGAAAATGGTTGAGCCTTGCATTCAGTCTGAATTTAATATTTTCAGTCATGACTTTTAAGTGCTGATACTGAAGCATTTTAATTATATAAATACTCCTGCAATATTAATGTAGTATATAGTTCTCTGCTAATTCCCACTGGGTGCAGGTGCTGCATAAGTACAATGTTTGTGAGGAGAGAAAATGTCATGTACAGTCATATTAAATTAAATAACTCCTGCTAGCAAAAGCTGCCTACCCATGTAAGTTATGCAGTAGTGCAGCTAGAGTTTGTGGCGCCCAGGGCTGTCTTTGAGTTTGCCGCCCGTCCCCTCTCACAAAAACATGGTTAAATGGGGCCCCCCTCCATACACAGCCCTACCCCCTGCAGCCATTCTAGTGTCCCATTATTTAGCTATTTCTCCCCATTTAGCATAAACACTGTAAGGTGCATACTGCTTTATGCTTTACTTCTACAATGATTATTTGGATTTCATACACTAATACACTAATAGACATCTGCTAAATAAAGCAATACAATCCCACAATTAAAATAGACTTAGCGTTAAAACTTCTCTGCTTTTGAAACTCACATTCATTGAAATAGCATCGAAACCCACATTCAAAGAAAATGCCTCTGGCCAGTGGCAGATAAAGTTTACCTTTGGGCTGTTTTCAAATCTTAGGCCCCTTGCACCTGTATTTCGGACCATGTGTTCTTTGATTTGATTCCTGGTTGTATTAAATTATATTCCTTGTATAATACAGCACACTTGTTAGACCATGTATTAAATGTATTGTTTTGAACATTTTTCCAAGAAGCAATGAAACAAAATGTAGAAATCAATAATGACAAAACTTCCCAATTCAGAACATTTCCTTCATAACGGCCTGTTCAAACCTCTGTCATTACAGTCTACCAATATCAGTAAATATGCACAATCTCTGCATAAGTAAAAGTCATCTAAATAATTCCACATTAAAGAGATCTGTAACTAATGAAAATGCTGCTAGCAAACAACTTTATATTTCATTGTTTCATCTACAAATAAAGTGCCTGTTGACCTTGAAGAATACATTATCTATGTTGCATTAAAAATTGATAAGCCAGTAGTATTGCAAAAAGGAATGGATGTCAAACTGATAACAGGTTCATATTTAAACAGGTTCATAGTTACTAGGTATCTCCTCCAAAGGAGGATGTTTACAGGACTGCAGCATCCACCCCCTTTAAAGTGCAACACAGTACAGTATCAGCAATCCATCTGCATACTTTGGCAGTAGAACCCACAGCCTTCTGCATCAAAAGCATGTATGCTACCTGTTCTGCTACTAACAATGCAAACAGACTTGGCATAAGCAGCACTGAACTTCTCTTCCCCTGGAGCTGTCAGCTCCTTGTAAAATCCACTTGACACTCAACTAAATCTCTCAATTTTGGAGCACAAGAAAGCTGGAAAAAAAGCCAAAATTTATTGGGGGGGGGGGTGATGAAGGCCCAAAACCAGGGACATATTTAAACACTGTTTGTATAATCTTAGAAAGTTGCTAGAATAAAATGGTTTGTGCTACCATGTGTTTCCTGAAAGAAAGGAAGACTGAAACTCAAATGGCTATCATTATTTAATGAATTCGGTTCTCAATGATTTGCCAGAAAGAACACAAATTTTAAGAGAAACAGACCAAAAGTATGAGCCAAACATTCCAGACATTCTATGAAAATATGGACAGTTCAGAGCAATGGACTCAGCTCCTTCAATCACAAGTGGTGGTATGGGTAGAGAATTCAGCCTCTTGTATCTTATACTTAAGGTACAGGGCTTGAGCCTGAGTAACACTAACCACCAGGTATACCTAACTGGGGCATTTCACACACACACACACACACACACACACACACACACACACACACACACACACACACCTTACTTGGAACAGGACGGCAGCAATAAGAGCTTGCAAAACAACAGCAGCAGCAAAGTCTCTTTACAACACAAATGTATTTTAAAATTGTGATGATTCAACAGGACAGGAAAAATAATGTAAGGCTATAGGACCATTCTTAAAGAAGAATGCCCTTAAAAAAACATTTTTTTCACTATTAATTGAAACTATGTGACAGCCCCAAAAGTGCAGCCCGGCACAGATCACCCCTCTCATCCCCCCACCTACAACACTGCTACAACTACAGATAGTTAAGCAACTAACTGCAAATGTGAAGGTACAGATTTACTTGAAAGAGTCCCTTAGTGCAATAATTGTCACCTTTCGCAAATTTTATAATACTTTTCGAGTTGCTGTTTGGTTGGAGTCTAAGCTTTCTGAATTGAGTGGACCATTTATTTTTACCTGGAGGAGCTGGGGGAAAAACTGGGGATAATTCTTCTCATAATTTCTTTAGAAGAGATGACTGGTCTGAGTCGTGCAATGACTGCTGCTTAGAGTGCCTGCTGCATAGTATTAATGAACTTCCTGCCTTCCTTCCTTGCTCTAATTAATTTAAAACATATTACTACACTACGGTAATTAATTTAAAACATACTACTACACTACGGTAATTAATTTAAAACATACTACTACACTACGGTAATTAATTTAAAACATACTACTACACTACGGTAATTAATTTAAAACATACCACTACACTACGGTAATTAATTTAAAACATACCACTACACTACAGTAATTAATTTAAAACATACCACTACACTACGGTAATTAATTTAAAACATACCACTACACTACGGTAATTAATTTAAAACATACCACTACACTACGGTAATTAATTTAAAACATACCACTACACTACGGTAATTAATTTAAAACATACTACTACACTACGGTAATTAATTTAAAACATACCACTACACTACGGTAATTAATTTAAAACATACTACTACACTACGGTAATTAATTTAAAACATACTACTACACTACGGTAATTAATTTAAAACATACCACTACACTACGGTAATTAATTTAAAACATACCACTACACTACGGTAATTAATTTAAAACATACCACTACACTACGGTAATTAATTTAAAACATACCACTACACTCACGGTAATTAATTTAAAACATACCACTACACTACGGTAATTAATTTAAAACATACCACTACACTACGGTAATTAATTTAAAACATACCACTACACTACCGTAATTAATTTAAAACATACCACTACACTACGGTAATTAATTTAAAACATACCACTACACTACGGTAATTAATTTAAAACATACTACTACACTACGGTAATTAATTTAAAACATACCACTACACTACGGTAATTAATTTAAAACATACCACTACACTACGGTAATTAATTTAAAACATACCACTACACTATGGTAATTAATTTAAAACATACCACTAAACTACGGTAATTAATTTAAAACATACTACTACACTACGGTAATTAATTTAAAACATACCACTACACTACGGTAATTAATTTAAAACATACCACTACACTACGGTAATTAATTTGAAACATACCACTACACTACGGTAATTAATTTAAAACATACCACTACACTACGGTAATTAATTTAAAACATACTACTACACTACGGTAATTAATTTAAAACATACCACTACACTAGGGTAATTAATTTAAAACATACCACTACACTACGGTAATTAATTTAAAACATACTACTACACTACGGTAATTAATTTAAAACATACTACTACACTACGGTAATTAATTTAAAACATACTACTACACTATGGTAGCACAGTACAGCTGCTATTGCTCTCAATATCTTCCAACACTCTGTTCATTCGTTACTTGACTCTGCTGTTGCAACTCAAACATGTTGCCGTATGGAAAAAATAAACACAGAGTACAGTAGTAGTACACACCTACTCCAGCCCTCATCCAAATTCCGACAGGCTGGCAGTCTGCTCACAAAGCTGATGTCATAGTGCGCACTCCTGCACATGATGATATCAGCTAAAATTCACCCCACCCCAAAAAAAATTGAAAAAAAACCCAGGAAATTTGAAATTAAGGGGGCCACTTGGGAATTTGTGGCATCCCATGATTTTGACCTCAAAACCAGTAAATACTGACAAATTCAGTATGGCTGAGAGGTATGCCTGGTTCCTTCACCTCATTACCATCCTCTGCAGTTCCAAAAAAGTTATTTTCCATCTCACTCCATGAAACAGCAGAATTCTCACCTGGATCATCCTGCTTGATTTTCAAGAGAAAGCCATCCACAAGACCTCCTGACACAAGTTCTGTTATCTGCACCACTGCAATGGAGTCACTTACTTCATCTTCCATTGAGACATCTAAACACTGCTCATTTGTATCACCCACCACACAGGAATATTTATCCACATTCTAATTCTCTACATTGAACAACCTTTATTCTCTGCATTCTCAGTTCCACCTCCAAATGCTTCACAGCTTTTCTCTCCTCCTCCTTGCTGCTGTAGCAGCCCTCTGGCACCATCTAATAGCTCCAAAGAGAAAAGAGTTTGAAAAATTCCCTAATACCCTGAACAAATTTTCCCTAGCAGTTTAAATAACTCATTGGGTCTCCATTAAAAAAAGCCCACTAGCCTAGTGGGACTAACCTAGTCAACAAACCATAAATAAATAAACTGATTAGATAACAAGGGTGAGGCTGATGGTCAGTTGGCAGCAAAGAGAGAAGAAACAACCAAAAAAATGGAAGTTGAGCATGTCCCTTTAAAATGTGTTGGAAAGTATAACATAATGTTACTACAGAAGCAGAAGTTCAGGAAATCACTACTCATTTGTGCAATGATAAACAATACAAGATAGAACTGACTTAGGATAAGAAATTATCTGATACCCCAAAAATTAAGTAAGCAAACACTGACAAAGAAGAAAAGAAAGTGAGTAGAGTAATGGGATATACACTGCGAATATTTTCCAGGAGAAAATGTGAAAATTATCCATACACTTGACAAGCACACCACCCTCTACAGTCCTTACTACAGGGACATTCCTGCATCCATCAGGGGACACTGTAAAGTTTTACAGGCATCTATATCATGAATCTTACAGCAGTTCATGATGTGATGCTTCAGCATGTAGAGGAGCATATGTGGTTTCCATGGATAGCAGGGAAAAGAAACAGCACTATGCAGGCATTCAGTTGAATAGGTCATTCTCCTAACATTCTGGAGGCCATAGTCTGCACCCACATATCCATCAGGGCCTCACCTGCATCTTGTATATCAACCACAGGAACTTCCACTCTCTGACCTACCAGGTGGCGAGCAGTGCCAGGGTATTATTTACAATATGTATGAGAATCATCCAGGTAGTTCTCATGAATCCCATGTGAGTTAATATCCTCAGTTTGTGTGGGGTGATTCCCACAGGGATATCTAAAGTGCAGGTATGCATATCCCCTTAGGCAGTGAAAATGTATCAATAGGAGTGTACATTATGGTGCAGTTATAATGCTGATTACCAATATGTGTGTCATACATGACCCAGAATACACCACAGAGTTGTAGACCATGACTCAAATCCAAAGGACAATGGCAGAGATCATATATAGCAGTGCACTGTCTTAGGACTGCGGTATTGCTAGACACACACACACACACACACACACACACACACACACACACACACACACACACACACACACACACACACACACACGCACACACACACACACACACACACACACGCACACACACACACAAACAAACACACACAAGTACACACACACACACACACACACACACACACACACACACACACACACACACACACACACACACACACACACACACACACACAAACACATACCCTCCAACTACAGCTACTTTATTGATAGTGCACAGTTCAGATGCCTGAGTGTGATCAAATGAAAGAAATATACAAATAATATCAATGGTTCCATTTTTTGGCTTGTTGATGTCAGACAAAATGCAACCACTGAAACCCCTTGCACATATGCACCCCTCATGAGCATACACGTCAATCAATTGACAGTGACAAGCCCCCCCCCCGACAAAGATACACACACAAAACCATGATTTCTGCAAAATGCAAAAGGCAGAAATAATTAAAATAAAGAAAAGTAAAAATAAAGTATTAAATAATAACTTATATTACTTATTTTGGCAGTGTGTGTGTGTGTGTGTGTGTGTGTGTGTGTGTGTGTGTGTGTGTGTGTGTGTGTGTGTGTGTGCGTGTGTGTGTGTACATGTATATGTTGTTAAGACTGCTTACAAAAATATAGCTGGCCTACTTCCAAAAATAAACCTTCCTATATATTGAGAGCATCTGCTTTGGTAAAAAAAAAAAAAAAACTTTGGTAAACACTAAACTGCTTGCTCTAGCCAGTTGATTTATCATGTTTATATTTGAAATTTTAAGAGGCGATAGTTCATAGAAAGAAAAACACAATATCTGCACATACAGTGAACAATCATACCATCTTCATTGACTATGTACATCTCAGATTTAACTCAATAAATTTAGAGAATGAAAGCGTTTCTTTCAGATACTGAGGGAAAGTTTGCAACTGCCAAAGTGCATATGCACATGCACACATAGATGTGTACACAATGTGTCCTGCAGTCATACCTCTCAAACTCTTAATGCCAAAAAATGATGAGAGATTTTAATTATTGCACGTATAAATGTAGAAAGGTTCATTGGTTTATAGGTAGGTACTAAGCTATCTGCCCAAAGGCATTTATAAGCCTAGTCAGAAATAAAAGGTTTGCAATAGCATGCATTTTCAGAAGGATATGAAGGTTGTAACTCAATTGGCTGTCATCATTTAGTAAGTTCAATCCTCAATTATCTGCCAGAAAACCCTAAATGTTATGAAGAACAGATCAAAAATATGAGGCAAAATTCTAGAAATTCTATAAAAACTGGGACAGTAGAGAGGTATGTCTCCCAATTATAGCTACTTCACTGACAGTGTACAACTCAGATGTCTGACTGTGATCTGGGCTGGCCTTAAGTATAGACCAACTAGGCATCCACCTAGGGTGTGAATCTTACAGGGCCCTCTTTCTGTATTTATTAATTTATTTTTAAACCACTGAAATAAAGTGTTTCTTTAACAGTTTCAGTAGTCTAATAAAAACTGTGTTGGGGCAAAATGCCAGTGTAAACACAGACATCAATATAAATTTATAAACCTTAGTATCAAACCAGTTATCAAGATGTTTTTTTAAACAGATGTGATTCAGACTATCTAATTAATAAAGGGAGTTTATTCCATATACATACCATAGAATGTGAGAGTGACTTTGCACTTGCAACATTCAGTACATCTTCCAATTTAAAATTAAAAGTTAACACCCCTAGTAATTTGAATAGACTCTGTAAGCTCAATATTTAGTAATAATCAAAGCTCCTCATTCCTTAATGCCTGATAAGCTAGACTCAACTTTCCTCACACAAACATATAACTTATGGAAAAAAGACCCAAAACTTTCCATCTAGCTTGATATGGATGATTTTTCAACCCCAGTATTCTCTTTGTAAATTTCCTCTGTACACCTTCCCAAATTAATAAATCCCCTTTGGTATACGCACAAAACACATATTATATATAATAATATGTTGACTATATGGAATAAATAATTTCTTTTAAATAGTTCTGTATTCATTGAAAACAAAGTTCTTAAAAATGAATGTTACAACTTTGAGCATTTTGATTTAATTACTAGGACATGTAATCTAAATTTAAAATTATTATAAATTCTAATCTCCAAATCCTTATATTCTGACAAATTCAATAAAATCATGGTTCCTAATTTCACCTTTACATCCAAACTAGGTTTACCAAAGTAAAGGACCACACATTTATCTTTTTAAACATTTAACTCATTAAAAAATTTATAAAAAAAATAATTTACTTAAGTGCAGATTAAATTCTTATGTATTTCTTTTTGATGTTATAACTTGTCTAAAATTGATAGCATAAGCTTGTTTTGCCATCCAGATAGAGAAATGTTTTGATATCTGAGAAAAAATATATATTAAATAACATTGGGTCTAGTACTGTGCCTTGTGGGATCCCTTTAAGTATGTCAGTTCAGTTAGATAATTCTTAATTCTAACTCGCTGCTTCCTCCCACTCAGCCAGTTTGAGATCCAAAGTATAATGTATGGATTTATCAACTTTTCATGTAGTGCAACAGTAATGGAACACTATCAAAATCCTTAGAAAGATCTATATATACCAAAACAACTGATAAACCGTGATCCAAGGCCAAAGTCACGGGGTCATAAAAAGTTGTCAGATTAGTAAATGTTGATCGATTTAAGTAAAACCATGTTGAGACAGATTCAACAGCCCTTTAAATCAGTAGTCAAGACAGAATAAACATTTCTCAAAGCCTGTACCCTCCAAGGGAGTTAGACTAATTGGCCTATAATTGAAAATGTTATGCACTGAACCACCATTGTGAATAGGTCATCTACATACTTCCAACTTAAACGGACATAACTATGAAATTACATTGTATTAAAAAAGGATGCAATAATTGTAGAAATACATTTAGTTTTAAGTAACCTAAAAGCATCCTGGTCAGTTACTGGACCCAGACAGCTGTCCTGTCTTATGCAGCCCAACCACTTTCTTACAGTGTCCAAACTAAAAAATTAACTCCAGACCAAAAAAATGGACATTGATAAATATCCTTTAAGGTATCCCTAATGCAACAATTCACCCTATTTGTGAAATCACTCACAAAAAAGATGTTTATTAAACACCTCAGTTAGTTCTGTTCCTTCATATAACACTCTAGCCATAATAATAGGGCCCAATCCATCTTTTTAATATTCAAATGTATGAATGTAAGAATAACATTTCTTTGTTGAGACATTAGACCAATGATGCTCTTCATACTTACATGTAGCTTTCAGTACTGAGCAATTCAGTTTCCTAATAACTAAATTATAAGCTCTTTTAACTATAGTAGTCTTATGTGTTTTCCATATACTAACAATTTTTTAAATAATTTAGAATGTGTTGTGTTCCACCAAGGTGTACGTCTTATATCTCCTGCTTATAGTTTGTCTACACTATCACAACATGTGCACTCAAAAGTATCCCACATATTAGTGAAATCATCAAGACTTTTCATAGTTCAAATGAGTTTATGAGCTCAATCGTACTTAAATCAAATAATTTATTTTTATCAAAAAGGATCTTAGCCTAATGTTTTAAATGTGAATTTGTAATTACTGTGAATTCAAAGGCATTATGAACTGAATACATAAGGGGCATAGTTGTTTTATACCTCCTATTCTAACATATTTGTAAATAATAAATCATGAATATTTTCTGCCTTGTAGGGAAATCTATAAGTTGAGTACACAAAGATCCACAATTTCCTCTTCTAGGGCAGACATTGATTTCCCTTCCTTCCAGCTGATATTAGGAAAGTTAAAATCACCCAAGAAAATTAAATTGATATAATCCAAATATTTACTTGATTCCTCACTAAAATAGTACTGTTCCATTGTCGATAATGTAGGACTCTCTGCTATAAAAAATAAATAAATAAAACAAGTCACGCATGTGAAAGACAAAAGGTGCCTGTGATATGAAGGGTGACCCAAGGGGAGAAATGCTTGCTCCAAACTTTCACATAAGTTTAGGCCTGAATATTGTGAGGTCACAAAGTAGACACCTCGCACAACATTCAAATGTAGGTGCAAAGTTAAGTAACCTATTCTTCATTTTAGTCGTGAGATTTTCAATATGACGTTTTAAGTGAAGAGTGAACAAAGTATGACTTCCTAACTTCTGGTTAACTTTATTAACTGACTGTAATCTTCAGCATTTTATCAGAAAATCTAAAGTTTTTGACTACTAGAGGCAGGTCCGAAATATAAGACAAAATCAGGGACATTCTGCAGAATTTTGGACAGTTATGAGGAATGGCGAAAAAGACAGAAGTGGTGATGAGATTATTATTATAATTATCATTATTATTATTCTACAATTATGATGACAGTGTTCAAGTAAAAATGTTTCACAATTTTTGAAGACATTCATAAAGGCAAAAAATAATTAGGAGTGGGACAGGGGGAGCAAAGGCCCCAAACCAAGACCAATTTTAAGCATTAATTTAATTTCCTTGAAACAATCAAAACGGTTTTGTACATCAGAATGATTTTTCTCTGTAATAAGTATGAAACCGTCATGTCTGATATTACTGACACTGAATGTGTGAATAAAGCTTTCAATGTGGAATTATGAGGAACATGAGCTTTTAACACCCCAAATGAGAAACATTTCTCATAATGATGTATGCATGAGAGATATGCTGGGTGGGGACTGGGGGTGGCTGGATGAAAGCAACTGATCCTGTTGTTAGTTGCTCGAGGTAAGCACAGTCTGACTTTGCAGGGCTAGTGTACATTTCTGAGAACTATGTTGGACTACTTAACTAGGTATTACTTGATATGCACAGAGTAGGTATATTTGCTGGGGCTGTCTGTTATTTAAAATAAGTAGCTGCCTGCTATTGTTTGCTTATTATTCTGGCTTTAGATGACTAATGTCATTTATATGACGTAACAAATTGGAATATTTTGATGTGTGTTGACTGTTTGGAACACTGAAATGGTTTACATGTTCATTCTCTTTTGTCATAATTCCATATCTGAATCACTTACAGAAGTGTCTTTAATTGCTTGGTGAGTGTTTTCTGGATAAATGTAACTTACCCTCTTGTTACTTGCTCAGTTTAAACAGTCATCTGTAAAAAAAAAAAAAAGGAAAATAGGTATAAAATACATCCCAGAATACCTAGTACGTCAGAGCTTTTGGTGGTCTGGTTACCTCCCACACACCACGGCTGTTGAAATTAATTTTGAAACAAGCTTAGAAGTGGTGTTTTCCCTGAACCCCACCTGGTCTCAATCAGAGATGTATATAGTAGGTTGTATGGAGAGCTGGGGATGTGATATTGATATCATTTGAAAAGGTGAACACTACTCTATTCTCCCTCTCTGTCTAGTAGCACTTGGATTCACAGTATCAACCATGTTGTCAACCTTCTCTGAAAAATAAGGTCTACTTTGTGTATCCTTAAGAGAACATGCTTCAGAGAGACTCTGTTTAATGTCTATAACCTTATAGCCTTGCTCAATAAATTCTTTAGCCATAGTACTTAGGGCTTCTTTAAGTTCACAGTCATTGTTATGTAATTTCATGACCCTCAAGAAGTGCCCCTTCAATACATTCTTAGTAATTTATCCTGGTACATACTTGATTTATGTAATAAATTGTTTCTACTACAAGGTTCCTATAAACCTTGGTTTTAAACTGGCCTATTAAATCCCTGCTAACCACGACATCAAGAAATTCAAAAGCAGTGTCTAATGTATTAAAGCTAAACATCAGAAATTCAGTTGTCCCATGTAAATAACTTAGAAACATATTCAGTTGTTCAAATGTCCCTGTCCAAATCAGGAAAACATCATCTACAAAACATCTATAAAAACCGATAAATTGAAAACAATGAATTACTCTTCAAACTGTGTTCCATCTCCCAGAAGGTTAAAACCAAGTTGCCACAGCTATTGGCACATGCCATGCCCATAGCCATGCCAACCTTCTGTAGGCAATATTCAAGGCCAAATATAAATACATTATTTTCCAAAATAAGGTCTAAAAATGCATATTAAATCCATCTTATTTGTGAAAAAATCTGTGTGCTTACATAGAATCATCCTCATGTCGTCAACAGCCACCTCATTGGGTATTACAGTGAACAAGGACATAACATCCAGAGTAACAAAAATAATGTCACTATGTCAAACAATTTTGGTAGAATAGGAATATAATTCATGTAAAGATTCATTTGTGTCTTTCAAAACTTTTTCAACTTTATCCAATACAGGTCTCAAATTCTACTGCACAAAAATACAAAGTGGAGACTGCCATCTTAATGTAGATGTTTCCTCCACAGCTGTCAGAGTGCAGGCTTGTCTACATAAATGTGTTGAATGAATGAATAAAATGGAGGGAAAAAGCTAAGTAGGAACTGTGAGAAAAGGAAGAAAAAAGTAATCTAGATGGCATGGGTAGGCCAGTATGGGATGTGGGACAGTGTGGACAGCAGAGTCAGCACCATGGAGACCTTCCAACTAGGGTGCTGGTTGACGTAAGGCTGATGCTGACTGTGATGAAATGAAAGAATGAATGTATGAATAATAGCAGCACTAACATATTTTGGCTTGTTGCACCCAGATATGGAGCCCAACTCACTCATGTACACAGACAGCCCTCTCCTCCTACCACAAAACACTGACATATGTGAGAGATGCAATTATATAGCCAAACTGGAGGCTAAGGTCTCTCCACCCAAGACTGGAACAGACAGTCATGAGGAGAAGGTTAATACTTGCACCACACCTCCAGCCTCACATAGACCTACTAAACCAGCACTGGCAAAAAATACACATAAATACACAAAATCATACCCGGAGGCTCTAAATAAAAACCTGCATCAGAGAGCTCCAAAGCAGACACCCACAAAACCTGCACCTCCCGTCACAAACCAGACAACACATAAAATACAAAATCAGTGTGCCACACAATCACAGCCCTTAAAGTGAAATAACATACCTAACACACTAGTAATAGGTGACTCAATAGTCAGGCACACTGACGCCCCACTCTCTAGGCTGGACAAGGAGAAGGTTACTGTTAGCTGCCTGTCGGGAGCCAGAATCCACCACATAACACAAGCACTCAGGTCACTCGAGAACAAGTACAGATATGACTCTGTCATTGTTCATGTTGGTGTGGATGGCCTGAGACGTACCTCCCTGGACTACATGGAAGGAGACATGGAAGAGCTCCCTGGTCACGCGGCCCAGGTGGGTATGACCCTGACCCTGAGTGGCATCCTGCCCTCACCAAGAGTGATGCCGCAGTATAAAGAAAAAAAATGATCAGTTTCAGCAATTGGCTAAGCTTCTGGTGTCATTCAAGGGGGATCCAGTGTCTGTCAGCCTGGGATGACATGCTCGACAAGCTGCATTGCTTCGCAAGAGACGGCTTGCACCTGTCACCCCTTGCCTTTTGAATACTGGCCAGGGCTCTTGCTGCCCCCATAGTGCCTTTTTAGGCAAGGCTCGAAATTCAAGCACACCTCCGTAAACAGCACAAGTAAAGAAATGAGGGTTATGCTATTCAACTCCAGGAGTTTAAATCTCAAAATGCATGCGCTCGAAGCACTCCTAAGTCTGGAGAATGTCGACATCTGTGCAGTGGCTGAGGCCTGGTTCGGAGCTCCAGAGGGCGCTGCAGCACTGCTGGGCTATAACTCATACCACACATTTCGGCCACAGAATATGGACCAAACACAAAAGGAGGGGGTGTATCCATGTTCATCAAGGATACCCACACCTGCAGGTTGGTAGTGCAGCATGATACCTCTGAGATCATCCATGTGCAGCTAACATCGGGCAAATCTGAAGTGAAAATTGTGGCCTGCTACAGATCTCCCTCCATGACCCAGGACCACCACTCTGCCTTTCAGGAGACACTGGAAAAAATGAAGGTCCTACCAAACACCCTGATATTGGGCGATTTTGATTACCCTACCATTAACTGGGAAAGCTATTTGAGTACAAACTCCCAGGCTCAGTGCTTCCTGGAATTTGTCAACTCAAATGCCCTGGATCAGCTGGTGGGCTCCCCTACCAGAGGCCACAACATATTGGACCTGGTCATCATCAACATGGGTGACAGGTGGTCCGTACCTGAGGTCAACCCATTACTGGTTAGATCAGACCATAAACTAATCACCCTGGATGTCCACACCCCACCACCACCCCCAACCAAGGAAACCACAGTGAAAAACTTTTCTAAAGCAAACTTCACCTTACTTAAGGCAGAGGTGGTAAGTTTCACAGCCCCCCACACTAAAGGATAACACTGCCCAAGATGCAGAATCCTTTACAATTGCACTCTATGAGTACCTACAAGGATGCATGGATCATGCCATCCCTAGCAAAACCAAGACTCACTCCCCTAAGAGAAGGAAACCGGTCTAGTGGACCCCTGCCATAAACAGGTTGTACAGCGAAGGGAGGAAACTGGTTCAGAGGAGAGAAATCCCTGATCAGTATCAGTGGGAAACTCGGGTCCCTCATGAAATCATCCAAGGCTAACATCAAAAGGAAAGATAGCCAAGGATTCGAAAGATAACCACAAAGCCTTCTTTGGCTATGTCAAGAATCTAAGTGGCAACTCACAGATATGCTCTGAGCTAGTGCAAAACCTACTGGTATTGCCAACATCCTGGCAGATAGATTCAGTGCAAACTTCACCTCCTTCTCACCTTCAAAACGGCCCACAACAATACTGGAAAAGTGTGATGTCCCGGAAATCACAGAAGCACAGGTGAAAACAGCCCTTTCAGAAGCCAAAAACACAGCATCAGTGGGGCCAGATGGTGTCCCAGGCTGCATCTTGCATGAACTACAGAACAGACTAACCCCCACCTAAACACACTGTTCAACCTCAGCCTCTCCACAGGCTACGTGCCCATAGAATGGCACACAGCAATGGTTATTCCACTCCACAAAGGAGGGGCCACAACTGACCCTGATAACTATAGCCCCATAAGCCAGACTAGCCTGGTCTGCAAGGCTATGGAGTGCATCATCATGGAACTCATTAACAAAGACATTGGGAACCTCCAAACACTTGACCTGACCCAGTACACATAAATACCCAAAGGGCAGCTCATGCCTACTAAACCTGGTTGACTTCTTAGAGACAGTCACCAAGGCCATAGACGAGGGAAAGGTGGTTCACACAGCCTACCTTGATCTCGCCAAGGTGTTCGACACCATTCCTCACTCGGGTATTATAGAAAAACTCACCAGCCTGAACATAAACCCCTATGTCACAAGATGAGTTGCCAACTGGCTTACAGACAGAACTCACACGGTAAGAATAGTGGGCTCCAGGTTCGACTCTAAACCAGTCACAAGTGGTGTCCCGCAAAGCTTGGTTCTGGGACCCCTACTGTGCAGCATATATTTCTCAGAAGTACAGGCAAATACAGGAGGACTATGGCTAACCAAGTTTGCCGATGACTGCAAACTGGGAGCCATAATTGACTCTCGGGCTGACATGGACATCCTTCAAAAAGGCCTTACTGAAACAGACACCTGGTGTCAAAGTCATGGCCTCAAGCTAAGTGCCAAAAAATGCATAGTCATCCCGTTTGGGAAAAACAAAACAACCAAGAATTACCACATAGCCAGCAGCCCCCTTAATACAGAAGAGGTAATAAGAGATCTAGGGACCCAGGTAGGTAGTAATCTCTCCTTTGACAATCATATTGCCAAAGTAGTTAGGAAATCCTTCTATGTGGCCCTTCTAATTACTAAGGGGTTCAGATCTAGAAATAAAGAGGTTATAGTGCCCCTCTACTTGTCACTCATCAGACCCATCATAGAGTACAATGCCCCATTTGGGATGTACCTCACAAGACACTTCCAACAGCTGGAAAGACCACAAAAGCATCTCACCAAGAGGTTTACTGGCGCCAAACATATGTCCTATGCAGCCCGACTGAAAAAACTCTGGCTGTACTCAGTAACATATCGCTTACTCAGAGGTGATCTCTGCCTGACTTACAAAGCCATGTCCAACTCAGAATTGATGGACATGCTCCACCTAAAGAAATCTAAGTAACTGCGAGCCACACGCTCTAGTGAGCTAAACCTCACCACAACAATAAATAGAACATGCTGGAGGGATAGATTCCTGTCACAGAGACTCCCCATGCTTTGGAACAAAATTCCTAACTACATTAGGCAGAGCCCCTCACTAACACTCTTCAAGAGAGGCCTTGACGAGTGGATGGATAACGGAAAATACACCCCTGGGATCACTTCATTGGCTCTGCTTGACAGAGGCTCAGTTAATTAATCAATGGGGTGGCGAAAGCTGACACACTCTGGCTAGGCTTATAAATGCCCTCTGGCAGATAGCCTAGTTCCTACCTATGAACCTGTGAACCTATGATCCCCCCACACACATGTGCACCAGTACCCACCAACCACAGTTAATTTGAGTGTGTGTATACATCTGCTGACTGACTTTAATCAAAATAATGAATAAATACAAAATAGCTGCAACAATTTTTTTCAGCTCCTTGCTGTTCGACACATACAGTGCAACACATTACATCCCACCCAATCAGACAGACACACACACAGACACTCACACAAACTCACACCTACATAAAACTCAATCTCTACAATAATAAATAAAATAAAGTAAAACAAAAAGTTATAAACACATCTATCAGAGGTGTGTACTGTTAACACCATCTATATGATTGTATATGTATATGTGCGTGTGCGTGTGCGTGTGTGTGTGTGTGTGTGTGTGTGTGTGTGTGTGTGTGTGTGTGTGTGTATGTGTAATGTTCCCAAATGTTTTGTAGAAGGGTGTATGTTCTTAGGTAGGCAAACAGTTACAAGCTTCCTCTCTCTAGTACAGACATGGATGGCAGTCCAGCGGTATATTTGCAGTTCCCCATCCACTGGTCCAGGTTCTACTTGAATAAATGCATGGAAGAACTTGTCTTCACATAGATGGGAGGTCTATTCCAGAGAAGGGGGGGCTCGAAGACACATGCCTGTCCCTCCAGCACTTAATGTTTATGTTGCCAATGAGGTTTAGATTCTTAGACCATGTGTTTTTGATGCTAGCTGTTTTTTGAATGTGTAGCTGGTCCATTAGTGCTGTATGTGAGAAAGCTTTGTAGGCTAGGCATATGTTGTCTCTCAGGGAACTGAATATAAGGACAATGATCCAAAGTGGTCTTTTTTACCCCTTGCATTCTTTTTGTGAGAAATCTGTGCTAATGCTCCAATAGCTGCATGTGCCTGGTGAGATACATATGAAAGGGGATACTGAACTCAATGAAAGGTCTTACGAGGGCAGAGTATGATGGGACAATGACTTGTTTGGACCTAGATGCCATACCTGTACTTATATGTTTTGCAACATAGAATGAGTTCTTCACCACAGTAGAAACATGTTGGTCAAATATCAAATCTCTGTCTAGATGTGTCCCCAAGTCCCTAACTACAGGCTTTACCCTCATGGGTGTATTATCAATGTGGTAGTTTGCAGGAGTGGCAATCTTGCCAAAATATACTATGATACACTTCTTAGCATTGAGTTTTAGGCCTTGAATTTGGCACCAGTTATTAGTTTGTGTCAAGCCCTTTTGGAGGATATTAGTATCTTGGGATGAATTGATGGCTGCTCCCAATTTGCAACCATCTGCAAGCATGGTCACCCAGAGGCTCTTAATATTAGCCCTGACTTCACAGAAGTAGATGCCAAACAGCAGTGACCCCAGTACTGAGCCCTGGGAGACCCCACTAGTAACTGACCTTTTTGTGGAGGTAGGTCCTCTTATTCTACCTTCTTGGGTCCTGTCAATGAGCTGGCTGGCTATCCTGGAGGTGGTGTATGAGTTAATACTTAATTTAGTGAGCTTGCTAACAATGCCTGAGTAGGGTATTGCATCAAATACCTTGTCCAGGTAGAGGTAGGCAGTATTTACTGATTTGCCCACTTGCATCACTTTGGTAACCTTTTCAAAGAGGTCCACTGGATTTAGCAGGCATGACCTCCACTTGACAAACATGAGATGACTAGGTACAGTGTTTGTAGATTACCCATGTTATCATTTATGATATCCATGAGTATCCTCTGTAGCATTGCACAGCAGACTCATCAGGCTGATGGGTTGGTACTTTCCCAGGGCCCCGGATGGGTTGTCCTTGTGCAGCAGTGTAACCATTTCAGTCATTCATTAAGTCTGAAGCACATGTGGAGACTGTGATTAAGGAGCCATTCTGGGATATTACCAGGACCCATATATGTACTGTTTTAGGCCTTGGAGACTGCCTTGAGGACCAGCTTTCAAGTGATGGTTGGAGGTGAGATGAATGTCAGAATTTCCTAAGGAATATCTGGGGGGAGGGGAGGTAAACTTTGAGCCAAATATGTCAGCCAGAAGATTAGCTATATCTTCTGGTTGCATGTAAGTGGTACCATTTACAATTAATTTGGTACATTGTTCTATATTATCTTTGAAGTGTTGGACCTATCTAAAGAATGCCTTGCTGTCTTTCACCTGGGTGGCTATTTTTACCACAAATTCAGCATGTGTGGGCTTTATTAACCCCATGAGTTGCTTCTTTAGGCTGAAGAGGGCGGTTTTACCTTGCTGGGTACTGCCCTCTTAGTTTTTGTCATGAGTTTCTTCCTTTAGTTGTATAGACTATTTATGCTGGAATTCCAGCAGGATATCTTGTTTCTTGCACTCGTCCAGCACTTATTTTGGGTAGTTGCAGCTGTTGATGTTTTTATATGGGGTTTCTGTGAACATTTCAGTATAGGCAACAGTATTTTTCAGGGTGAAGGAGGCTCAGAATTTATTTAGGGTGCACTTAGCAGTGGCAGGTTTGCCTTGGAGTAATTCTTAAAAGTTCAAGTGTTCTCAGGTGTCCCTGGTTTTACATTTACCTCAAAGGAGACATTTTTATAGTCTGACCAGACTAACAAGAACATTACAAGGGGGACAGTGTTCTGTCATGTTTTTGAGGACCAGGTTGAGGATGCTTGAGCATCTAGTGGGTGCATGAAGTAACTAATCCAGTGTATGGACATTTGCAAAGTCCATGAATCTGTAAACAGACCGGAAAGGAAATATATGTCAAAACCACCCTCAGTTAGCAATTACAAAATTAAACAACACTCCTGCAGATCATTTCATGTAATGTATCCAGTGCATCAGTTTCCACCAACAGTAAATCAAAACAACTATATCAAAGAAAAATACTTAGTGTGCATCGGCTTGCAAAGTAAAAAAAAAAAAGATAGCCACTGAAGTGATATAAATTTCTGTTCAGCAGGGGGCTGTAAATAAAAGAAGCTCAAACAGAATGCTGTAATCATTTCTTAAGTTGCAGGTAACCTATCCCTAAGCTAGAGAAACCTGAACTTTTGGAAAAAAATGCTGCATAAAGGCAAGCAACAGAATCACATGATTTATCCACTATAAAAGCAATGAAGGTAGCTGAAAAATCTTGGTACCCTCTCTATCATCTGTGCTGTCATCAGCTTGTGGGCATTTATTAAATGACAGGAAAAAATACAGAATTTTCTGTCTGGTCTGTCGTACAAGTGAAGACTCTGGGATACAGAAGTGATGTAATACTTTTTAATGGACCAACATAGGTTTTGCAATTTGGGCTGCAAAGAACCCTTCATTAGGAGCTATTTTAGTTCAAGCATATGAGAGATTTAACATGAAAAAAGTAGGAAGGGATTACCCGTCCTTTGATTCCTTTATAAAGTACAGGCTCATTCCTGGTAACTAAACCACACTAGTTTAGAGAAAAGCTTCATTAGGTGCATTTAAGATATTCATGACAAAACACATTTTTGCAAAGGTAAACTGCAGACACACTGCATAAGGCAGCTAGATAAAAACAGGCAATTATTCTGTAGTGATGCAAAGTTAAAACAAGTATTTCTTCTATGGTGAGATCATATGTGATATTAAATTCCAAGTACTAAAACATTTCGTATGCAAACAGTTGGTGTGCAATATATGCAACATGCAGATATTAGATATGACTTCTGATACATCAGTAAAGAAAGGTTACGGTACAGATGTTATGCATAAATAAAACAGGTGAGGAGTGTGAACTGTTCAGTAGGTGTACAGCTGATAAATCAAGTACAGAGGGACTAAGGATAACGGTACAACATGACATAGAACCTGGTTTTAAGAAAGCAGTAAAAAGCATTTGAAGGAAATGGATGAAGCAGAAATGTCAGAAAGCAAGAAAGTGAAATGTAAAGTTGGGAGTAAGACAATAATTGAGGAGGAGTGGTATTGAATTTACAGAGATACAGGTAGTCCAGGACTACTGGGTTTCTGCTGGCACAGTAAGTGAGACAAACATCTTTCAGAAGTTTGTAAGACACTGATAAAAGGTCAGTGCTTCCAGCCTGTCTCGATAGCTTTCACTGCTAGCAAAATGTAGCTAAAAGATACAGATCTTTTAAATCTTAAAAAAGTATGCTCTTCACTTCTAAATGATAGTAAAATGAAACACAGTCTTTCAAAATAAAAAACACAAAAAATGAAAGTGCAGCGCTAACAAAATCTCTCGGTGTCCTTAATGGCAATAACCTTAAATTTAATCAACACATGTTACAAGTCATTAAAATCAGACCGGGAACTTGGCTCCCTCTATAGAACCAAACACTACCTGACATGCAAGACAAACACTAGCATCTACCTACCTTCACCAACAGATAAATACATCACAAAGGAAGGTCAGGTTTATAGCAAGCACCTCCTAAAACTCAGGAATTAACCTCCCCTACATGCTAAGCAGTGCAACTCAATGACTTCCTTTAAACATGTCCTAGATGACAGGATAGACATTCAGAAATTTACTCTGTGGTTACATGGTACAGCCCTCCTAGGGAAAAAAGTGCAGTCTAAGAGAGAGTACTGGCAAGGCATAAATGGTTATAAAACTTAATGACCTTGAAATGACTGTGAATCTAAAATGTGAATATATGAACCCTTTCCCTCAACATAGCAGATGCCCTCCTTCTGGGATCTTAGGATGCTTTCAGTATGAAGTAGGTGTCCACCTATGCCATATTAGATTTTTCTTGTCAAAGTTTAATGCATGCATCTCATTTAGATGAGTACCCCAAAGAGGAACATTTCTTCTTCCTTTAGTGCTGTTGACAAAATGTTTTGTTATATTTATATGATTTCTGTAGCTGGATGTCTGCTGTATATTATGGCCCAAAAGGGAAGGTGTGTAAGTAGGAAGCCGATTCCTATTAAAGACTTTAACAGCCATTGAATATTCTGCTTGGAGTCTGTCTGTGATGTCCAGGCATGCATAGTTTGCAAGGGCTTCACCCTTAAACCATTCAAAGTAAGTAATGCTCCATGCAACACTGATGTGAAAGGAAGAGGCCTTTACACAGTTCATGGTGGTGGTGTCCCCAGGATTGTCATCAACCTCCAAAATCCCTCTTAAGAAAAAAAAGAAGTAAGGAGAAAGCACAGAGGTTGCACGAGTCTCTACCCAGGCATCGTTTTGTGGTCAGCCTGAGGGTGCCCGTTCTGGTGATGTGCTTTCATAGCCCCTGGACCAGAGGCCTACTCATCTTAAGGCCTCTGATAATTTTTCTTTGCAGGAAACCATGCCTATGGATACTTGAACACCCGACCAGACTGATATGCAGGACTCTGCTTCTATAGATGTCCACACTTGGGCTCACATGGCTGAAGCTCACTTAACAGAATCAGAAGAGGAAGATGGGATGGGATCCCCACTGTTCTCATTAGAATGGATGTTGCAGACCAGAAGGTGGAAGTCTGTCTCTCTTTTACTGAAACCAACACATCTTGAGTAGATATGCCCCACAGAAAGACCCAAAAGATAAAACATATTTCATCACCCCTATCTTCAGACAGATGTCTGGAATCCAGACATTAAGTTGGTTTTCTGTTTCTATCCCTCCCCTGTCCCAGGCTATACCAGATCAATGGATTGCTCTGGCTCAAAAGATTGTGAAAGTTGTACAGAGCCTGATGCTGAGGGCTAACTCTTCAGTTTCTGGACTCCCCTCTATGAGTAAGGGCCCTAACAAAAATGTGTCCAAGCTGTCTTTGTAGTAGTGGTGTTATAAGGAGTTTTTTTTTTAAATAAGGTGTAGGGTAAGGGTTAGGGCCAGGGTTAGGGTCAGCATACAAAACAACCCTAACCTTATACCTCACCTTAGAAAAAAAAAAATATAGAACCTGTTTTCAGAAAAAGTAGGTCTGAATGTTGTAGCTGCCAGAGGTTTTTATGATCTTTTTACATTTTGAGTTTTGGGTGTTTGATAATTTGAATGTTCAAAATATTTTTCTCAGTCTTGTATGTTTTGATGTTTCAGACATTTGTACTATATATTGAGATATATTCTATATCTACACATGTGTATTATGTATTTGTTAGGGATGCAGTTCATTTTGTTGACCATTCATTTTTTTAATGAACATAGATTTTATCAAATGTTCATTTTACTGACTGCTCATTTTCTCAACAGAGGTAAATTGGTCAGTTTTAGGGGTGAAAGTGTGTGTGTGTGTGTGTGTGTGTGTGTGTGTGTGTGTGTGTGTGTGTGTGTGCGTGCGTGCCTGCCTGCCTGGGAGGTCACAGTAGGGGGTTTAGTGTTTGTAGCTTAGGGTAGAACAAGGGCTAGGTACCATATGAATCATAGGAAATACAACTCAATGAGACTTGCAATCATTTACATATTCCCATTACCAACCCCTAGACTGTACCTCCTATTTCAAGGATTGTGTCTAGGGGTGAATTTGTGAATAACCATCCAATCATTCATTTCCTATCTGAAGTAATTTAATGTAACATGCTGCTTGATTTTTAGAGGGCGTCTATTCAAGAAGTCAAGAAGGCACTATGTAATGAACCTATCTCACTGCTTTATTTATTTGTTGATGAAAACTTAGTTCCCTGGTTCTGGTATTTGTGGGACTATTTGATTTGTGGAGATGCAAGAGATCCAGGACCACTGGATCCCTAATTACACTGAAAGCAAGGCATCAGTCTTTCTTCAGAAATCTGTAAGATCCTGAATAAAGAGACAGAGCTTCTAGTTATTTCCATCAGTTTTTTTTTTAAAGTTAGTAATCTTCTTAGTTAGGAGTCTCTGTACTCTTTCTAGTAATTTGTTATGTCAAGTGAGGTATATCCCAAAGGATAATGACCTATTTAGATCTGGATGATATTTCTTTTTGAAATTAGATGTGATAAGTAGGAGGACTTTCTGGCTACTGTCATTACACGATCATCAAAGGAGAGGGCATTATCAGCAAAAGGTATTTTTTTGAGTGGGGCATTGTCTATGTTGTATACTAGCATTTAATTTAAGCCTGTTTTTGTACACCAGGTATTTATGAGAGTAATTTCTAACTGAATGCTTAGATGATACAGGGAGACTTGGCAATAACTCCCAGTTTACAGTCATCTGCAAACTTGGGTAGCCAAATATCTACTCACATCATGTGGGTTTTGTCTTTTAGCCACTTTGCTATCCAACTCAACACATATGTATATATTTGTAGTGCATTAAACTTACTAACTATATTAGCATGGATGATGGTGTCAGGTACATTGGCCAGGTCAAGGTATGCTGCATAGACAGCATGAATACTATCAACAGCCTGTATTACCCATTCAAAGAAGTTAACCAGATTCATTAGACAGAATGAACCCTTAAAGCCAAACTGTTGTAGGTCTAGCCTGGTGTTATTTTTAAAATCATAGTTTATCAGGTTAGTTTTAATATGTTTCCATGTTCAGATTTCTCAAGTTGATGGGCCTATAATTCCTGGAGTTAGTGGCGCAGCCACCCTTGCGGAGTGCCATTACTGCTGCTGTGTACCACCCCTTGGGGAGAAAGCCTGTGGCTAAACTCAGTTTAAATAGTTTAAGGGGTGACTCTGCTAAAGTTGCTTAGGGCTGTTTATTAAAGAGCCAGGTATATTATCAGGTCCCACTGAGGAAACATTTTTAGTGCTGGAGATCACCTTCAGTATTTGTTTAGTAATGATGTGGGGTCTGAGAGATTCAGGAATAAGTGGGCTTTGGATAGTCATTTCTGATGTAAACTTCACTCTGACTGTGTTTGCCAGTATATCGGCAACGTCTATTGGATCAGTGTAGTAGGTGCCATTTTGAATAAGTTCACAGCAATGTTGTCTATTATTTCTCAGTTTCCTAACATAGCTAAAGAAAACATTATGATTGTCCTTAGCTTCAGATGCTCACCTAAGTTCATGTACTGCATTAGCAGAGGTAATAGTATTTATCATGTTTTAGCCAGTTTTCTGATGTTATCCTTCAGTCTTTAGATCTTCCATATACTTTAAGGAACTTGTTTCTTTTATTGTACAGTTTACTAATGTTGGTGAACCACCAAGGTGGTTTGGTTTTAAATTTCACATTATATTTAGATCTGGTTGGGACCACCAGTTTTATGTGTTTATCGATGTGAGCATAGAATTCCATTGTCAAGCTACCTGCCATGGCAACTTCTGGAGTGATGCTGCTGTAAGTGAATTTTGAAACCTCAGCTTAAAATGTGATTAGATTAGTACATTTGAATTCCTTGAATTCTAGATATTGGTTTCAGTGGATTCAGAAAGGAGAAGGTAACTAGTGTATAATCTGATGTAAACAAGGAACGAGATACCAGGAAAATCTTAAGTGAAAACCCTGTATTTATAAGGCCCAGACTAGGGACACTTTGTCCTCTAGGGGGTTTGTTAGCAATCTAGTCCAGAGATTTTTTGTTATTAAATCTAAGAACTTTTGGACATATCTTATATTGGAGGTAGGATAGATAATGGAGTTCTTCTTTACAGGAACTCATCAAATACATTCAGGAACCTTACATGATTTTCATGGGACACAGAGAGTCCTGTAACAGGCTATAAACCAATTATTAGCCAGGAACACTATATCTTCTAGTTATCTGGAGCTCAATGAATCCCATTTGTGGGTTTTTGGGAATCTGTCTACAGGTAATATGGTCCCTAACAAATATGGAGATGCCACCACAGTTGCCATCAGGTCTGAAGACATTATAGGCATAAACCCAGATGTGAAGGAGTGCTTTCTATACATTCAAATCAAGTTTTAATAATTACACAGATACGGCTATGTTCCAAAGGCAGGAGAGCCACAAGGTCAGACAACTTGCTGTTGATACTTCTGGCATTAAGCAAAGCCAACTTAATGTGATCCTGTTTTGGATATGAAGTGTTAGTTATGTTGGGATGTCCATTAGCTAGACTCTGTCTAAAACAGGCACTATGTGGGTAGCAAAGACTTTAGCCAGTGTGCATAAACCTTAGAGTGGGAGGTGCAGAACATCCTTAGAAAAGCAAGCAGGACTGCTGCATCTCATTCCATGCTGACACACACTGAATCCCCTGGACCAAACAAAAATGATGAGGGATCCTACAAAAGCTTTTTTTTCAAACTGGGAACAGACAGGAAGACCTGCAATAGAGATAATGGGGTGACTACAATGTCAGTATAGAAACAGAAAAAGACAGGCTGTATGGAAGGAGGGAATATAACAAAAGATAAGGTAGAACTAGACCAAGGAGTGAAAGATGGATGGTGACTAGACATGGAAGGAAGGGTATCCACTCAACAGGAAATGCATCTTCTCAAGAAACATTCTGAGACCAGCAAGAAAGTTAGGCTGGTTCTTAGGGAAGGAAAACTTAATGGGAATAATGAAAGAGATCCAAATACAGGAGAGACACATATCAAATCATGCAGCAGTGAGACCTAAGGGAAGTGTGCAGAAACAAAAGCAATAAGAAGGGGCTGGAGGTGGGCTTGTTATAAAGGAAGGAGACAGAAACCAAAGAAATACTGTAAGGACTAATAAAGGAGTCAAACAGGACAATGAGAAACACTGGGACAAAGTGGAAGAGACTTGGTCAGATAGGATCAAGGCCACTGTCAAGTGAAAAGTAATGAGCATAGAATAGAATATAAGAGAAGGAAAGAAGGAAGGGTGATTGGGGAGTCGGGGAGAGAGAGAGGGACAGCTAGTAGTGGTACAAAACAAAGCTGGAAGAAATTAATGCAGAAGGGAAGCACTGCAGAACAGAGAAAAGGCACTAAAGTGGAAAGAGAGAGCAAAATTATTACAGAGCAATTCAACAATGGTACTGAGGGACTAGTGTTGGATAGTGGGGAGGGGGGCACAAGGAAAAAACCTAGCCAAAAATACAAGAAAAACAAGGACAGAAAATGAGATATACAGATGATAAGGGAGGGATACTTAAAAGATGACAATGTAATCAGAGAAAGATTTAAGGAATATGAGAGGGAGATTTACAAATAGTGAGGAATGAAGTCTCACAATGGCTGGGGAAAGAATGTAGAAGGATATGTATCTGAGAATGAAGAAGGACACAAGCTAAATACAGAGATGACAAGGGATGAATGAAGGAAAACCAAACGCAAGATGAAGTGAGGGAGCTGGGGTCCATATAAACTCTCTCTAGAGTTTTACAAATGACAAGAAAAGGACATGTGGAAGGTCCTAGAGGAGGAGTACAAGAGAATACAGATCTCATGCAAAATATCTAAAAATATGAGGACAGCCAGAACAACCATGATACCTAAAGGATGAGGAGAAAGGGAGGAAGTGGGGTATGACAGGACTATGTCTTTGATTAATGTAGAAATCAAGACTTCCGCAAGGATATTGGCAAGACAACTGGATGAAGGACTGAACAAAATAATGTAAGCAGATCAAATGGCTTTGTGAAGGGAAGGAAGGCAGAAACAAAATGATGGAACGTAATAGAATTTATCCTCCGACAGGAAAATAAGCAGGAAAGGAAAGGTGGGATGTGCTCTTTGACCTGCAGATGACCTTTAACATGGCGAGGTAGGAATTCCTAATGAAGATGCTGCAGTGAAGGTAGGCAGGGGAAAAGTTCATACTTTGGATGCCAAGACCCAGAAATTGAAATACTCAAATGGAAAAGTATTGAAGAAGACAAGGATAGAGGGAGTCCTCTAGTCCCATACCTGTTCATGACTGTGTTTGAGCAGCTTGCGGTGGAAGTCAGACACAATTTAGCAATTGTTGAAGAAAAGCAAAGGATAAAATCTCAGCTTGTGTTTTACACATATGGCTGCATTTTAATGTCAGGGGATGTACCAGTGGGAGCTGTAAGAAAGACAATGGAGGGAACAGTATCTCAGTGTGTGTTACATGCAGATGACTGGATGTTTACATCACAAGATGTGACTGTAGCAATGGGAACTGTAAGACATACATTGAGGGCAGTATCTTAGTTTGTGTTACATGCAGATGGTTGCTTGTTAATGTCAGGGAACAGGGCTGTACGAATGTGAATTGTAAGAGGTATTGTAGGGGATAGTATCTCAGAGTGTATGTTATATGCAGATGACTACATGTTAATGTCAGAAGATGTGGATGCAGCAATGGGAACTGTAATAGAGACTTTTGAGAAATGTAATGAAATGGTGGGACTCAGGTGCAATAACCAAAAGACAGTGGTACCAAAATTAGAAAAGAGAATGGAGAAAGGGGAATATATGAGATAAAAGAGGCAGAGTTCTCCAGGTACCCAGGGCTCTATGTTGGGAACATGGCCACAGAGCTAACAGGGAAAAGCCTAGAGAAAGTTGAAAAAAGATAAGAGATACACCCCAGATTGGGGGAGAAGACTTATACATTGCATGCAGGAATTAATGTAGCAAGGATGATGATACCAGCAATAATCCTTTAACTAATCTGCTGCATATAGATAGACCCCTGGGAATTAAAAGTCTTCAACAAATGAAAAAAAGATATAGAGGACTTGGTCACTAAAGGCAAGGGGAAGGCAAAACTGAAAATGAATAGGAAAATGGGGGGGGTCCTTCATATACTGATATAAGCATTGACATGTAACACCTTTCACTGGATAGTAACATAAGAGAAACAAGTTAAGCAAAAGAGAGTACAGGACAGTGAGACATGGAGAAACTTACTAAAGGACAAGAATGAAGCAGCACTAAAACAGCTGGGATTCCTAGAGTGAGGTGAAGGGAACATTAACAAATATGGGGAACAGAATAGTGGGGATGCATAGCTGGGGAAGAAAAATGAAGAAACATGCGGGAGATGTAGCATAGATCAACAGGAACATTTGGAATGCAGAGAAAAGAAGGGTGGAGAAAGATTTAAAACAGTGGAGAAGTTAATACTGACATACGGAATTCCAGAGAACCAATGATGGAACAACTTGGTACTCAAGGACACCTGGAAAAAGAATGCAGGAAGGGAAACAGGAGAAGGGGGCATGTGTGAAGGAAGGGCAGAAGTAGAAAGGATGCCCCCCCTGGATGAAATGGAAGAGGCTAGCAGGCAAAAGTCCAAACAGATCTACAAAGTTTTAAGGGACAGAAAGGACCATGCTAAACAAGAGAGAACGAGGAACAGCTTGGAAAGGGAGGAATGATGGAAGTGGGTTGCAGGATGCTGACAGAAGACAATTTGGGCAGTGAGGCACATGCAGGAAGTACATGGAGCAGGAGATGAAAGCACAAGAGTACTGCAGAGATGGTATCTTACCCCCATGAAAAACAGAAAGGAGGACATTAAATACTAGATGCACATGTTCTGGGACTGTGGGTGGGCATGTGAGTCTGAGAGCAGACACAGGGCATTTGTGAAGACATACTTAAAAAGAAAGCAGAGCATACTTTGTAATTCTGTATATAGGGCATAAAGGAAAGAAGATAACATCTAGAAGGCAAGAGAAATGAGCATTGTTGGACTGCTGAGTACCAAAGTTAAAAACATTATCTTTCAAAACTGTAGAGGGACAAAAGAAGTATGGGAGTATGAATTACCTAATAGGCTCCTGGATGTGGAGAGAAGATGGCAGACATCCACTGATGAGATATGCTGCACCATACGAAGATGCCCTCTACTGATGAGATATGGTGCACCATATGAAGATGCCTCTACTGATGAGATATGGTGCACCATATGAAGCAGACATCCACTGATGAGATATGGTGCACCATATGAAGCAGACATCCACTGATGAGATATGGTGCACCATACAAAGCAGCCATCCACTGATGAGATACGGTGAACCATACGAAGCAGCCACCACTGATGACATATGGTGCACCATATGAAGCAGCCACCACTGATGAGATATGGTGTACCCTGCAGAGGAGCCATCCACTGATGAGATATGGTGCACCATATGAAGCAGACATCCACTGTAATATTGTGCACCATATGAAGCAGCCCTCCACTAATGAGATATGGTGCACCATATGAAGATACCCTCTCCTGATAAGATATGGTGCACCATATGAAGCAGACATCCACTGATGAGATATGGTGCACCATATGAAGCAGCCATCCACTGATGAGATATGGTGTACCATATGAAGCAGCCATCCACTGATGAGATATGGTGTACCATATGAAGCAGCCATGTACTGATGAGACATGGTGCACCATATGACACATCCTTCTACTGATGAGATATGGTGCAGCATATGATACATCCTTCCACTGATGAGATATGGTGTACCATATGAAGCAGCCATCCACTGATGAGATATGGTGTACCATATGAAGCAGCCATCCACTGATGAGATGTGGTGCACCATATGAAGCAGCCATCCATTGATGAGATGTGGTGCACCATATGAAGCAGCCATCCATTGATGAGATATGATGCACCATATGAAACAGACATCTACTGATTAGATATGGTGCACCATATGAAGCAGATATCCACTGATGAGATATGGTGCAGCATATGAAGCAGCCATCATCTGATGACATATGGTACACCGTATGAAGCAGCCATCCACTGATGAGATGTGGTGCACCATGCATGAGGATTACATGTGAATGTAATATAGCATATGGAGTTAATGAAGTTCAAAAATATATCAAACCAAATACATTCTTACTGGGGCACGTCAGTTACCCAAGCATTGACTGGTACACTTTACATTCTTACTGGGGGACTTCAATTTGCCAAGCACCGACTTACACACTTACACCCCTAAAATAGTTATGTTCAGTGTTTCCTGGACTTTGTTAATACCAAGGTACTATAGGAAATTGTAAAACTTCCCACTAGAGGCTCTAATACCCTGACCTGATCATTACTGCCTTATCCCCTACCTTTACCCCACTCCACACCTCCTCATTCCTGATTAAATCTGAGACCAGAACAGATTATTCAAGAAGCTACTCAAACTGCCCAAGAACTGCAAGCTGTTGTCTAGTATGTCCAAGATAGATGGCCAAATCACTGGACACAAACCAAGCACTATACAGTCCAAGTACAACTATCGTGCATGGTGTCCTGTTGTTATATCAAGACAGAATCATAGTACCAACATCATAGTGAGATAAAGTGTTACATGAAATATACAAAGGGCATCAAGGCCTCACTAAATGTTTTGGAAGAGCCACCATGTCAGTTTAGTAGCCAAATATCAACCAAGACATGACTAATATAGTGTCCAAGAATAATTTCTGCATTGTTCATAAACAATCTGCAAAGAGAGAGCTATAAATGCCAACTCCACTGCCATAAGGCTCTTGGTAAAGGATAGCAGCTGCTGATTTATGTGAGTCTGAAGGCAAAACTTCCTCATAGTTGTGGACTATTACACTTGTCATATAGAAGCAATTAATGTACCAGCCGCAGCAAGCCAAGAAATGACTTACTGACAATGTTGTCAATGGACTATGGGCTTGTTTGTGCCAGACTGAGTCTACATTATTCACAATTAAATGGAAAAACTAAAAATGAAGCAGAAATAACCAAAAATATACGAAGACAAGCCGATCCTCACATAGTTGTCATGTCATATCAAATTATTCCAAAGGTGCTACAAGAGAAAATCCTTCTGTTAATGTTTAAAAGACAAATCAGAAGAGACACAACGTGAGCCTACAAACAGTCCATATAATAATGTAAAGGAAAATGATAAAACATTGTGCAAAATGTACTACAACAAGTGATATTCTACTCATCCTTTACTTATCCCACAACCAGGCTAAGCTGCATACTTGAAGTCAGAGTGAAGAAAAAGTGGGATAGTAACAGAAGAGAAAAAAGTAAAGTAAATCAGCGTACAGGAAAGTGAGACATGGACAAGCTTACTAAGCGAACTAAAGGAGCTGAGATTCATGGAGGGAGGTGAAGAGAACCTTAACAAATATGGGGGCAAAGATGGGGAAGAAAACTGGAGAAATATGGGAAGATGTGGCATAAATCAAAAGGAAAAACTGGAATACAGAGAAAAGGATAGTGATGACAGGTTTAAAACAATGAAGGAGTTGATACTAAAATATAGAATTCCAGAGACTTGATGATGGAACATCTTGGCACTCAGGAACACCTGGAAAAAGAAGGCAGGGAGGGCAAGAGGAAAAAGGAACAAATGGATGATGGTATCATAGTTAGACAGTGTCTCAGGCATGACTAAACAATTCCTGAGTGTCACTAGGAAGTAATGTTCCAATTAGCCAGTCGTGTGACTTAGAATTAAAGGGAACCTGGTCAATGTCCAGCAAGATTATTTTTGTTCATAGGCTGGTACTAGGTTATCGGCCCTAAGGCCTATACAAGCCTAGCCATAACAATTCCTGGCTATTTCTTCCCACAATATTTACTTCCCTGGACCCTGTCTAGCAGGTCAACTGACATGATCCCCGGGGTGAATTTCCTATCTCTCATCCAGTCATCAAGGTTCCTTTTGAAGAGGGCCAAAGAGGTGCTCCACTTGACATGTATGGGCAGTCTATTCCAGAGTCTGGGAGTCTCTGGGTCAGGAACCTATCACTTCATGTTTTGTTCAATGTCATGACAAGGTTTAGATCCCTAGAGCGTGTGTCTCTGAGGGAATGGGATTTCTTTAAGTGGAGCATGTCCAACAGCTGAGAGTTTGACATGGCCTTGTATGTTAAGCAGAGATTGCCTCTGAGTAGACGATATGCCACAGAGTATAGCTGGAGTTTTCTTAGACATTCAGCATAGGGTATCTGCTTTAGGCCTGTGATTCTTTTAGTAAGATATTTCTGTGGATTTTCCAGCTGTTGCAGATGTCTTGTGAGGTACATACCAAATGGGTCTTGTGTCTTCAAAAATGCTGCCTCAATTAAACATCTGAGACAAGGGCGGAAGTTTAAATGGCTCCGCTTTATAATCTCGAAATACTGAATGCTCAAAATTCAGTTTCTTAAAATTATAAAGTCGAACAGCCCAAAATCCCAAAATCCACAATCACAAAACACAAAATCACGAACATACATACACCATACACCACACAACACACACACTATTCTACACACAATACATAGACTACACTACCCTACACTACATCTAAGCAGGGGGCCCCCCACACATCCCCTACTTAAATATACCAATGGTTCAAATACTAGTCATAATAGTGCATCTCCCAGTTTACCTTACACATGCACCAGTTTTATTTGAAATCCTAGTTTGAGTGATACTGAGTGTTAGAGTGGATGACAAATTCAAGTTCCCAGTCATTGCCAAATATGAAATTATATATAAAAAGACCGGTAATTACTCATACACCTTTTGTAGTAATACATTTTGCTCGCACTGCCTTATTAAGAATGTTTCATAAAGGAATATATTTTTTGTAATTGCAGACATAAAATATGCATTGATAAGATCAGTTTACAGTGTTAAATGCATAATCCACCTGTTCAGCACCTCCATATTTACAAATCAGAGATGGAGAGGTCTCTCTCTGTCTCCCTGTCTGTCTCTGATTATGGAAGGGTGTAATGATAAGTAATGTAAAGCTGGTACACTGTCTGTATTTATTTAAATGTGTACTGTTATCATTGCCATTTTAAGAGTGCTGTACACTATTGCGCTTTAAGTGTATGTGTCCCATGATGCATTGTGTAAAGTCTTCTGTAGCAGTGTGTTTAAGATGGCTGTGGTGTTAATAGTGTTTCTGTTAGGCCACCATTTTGAACAGAATAAAAGTTACTTGTCAGACTAAAATGCTGCTGAATTCTGATGTTCCTCAGTCTGCTATCCTGAACTAAGGTAAAACTACTGCAGCACATAGGTTCATATCAGCCCAACAGCCATTTTATGCATAGCCAAGCTTCTTTAAAATTTATCAAAAATCATTGCCATGTGTTAATACTCCAATGAATTTTACAGCTGTGATATAGGCTTGTCCCCATCAAGTGTTTTGAGCCTGCCCTGTCCATTAGGGACTATAATACTATAAGAAGTAAGAGTTATAATGATGCATTAAAAAGCTCAGAATGCAAACATACAATAAAAAACATTTCTGAGTTCCAAGGTGGAGTTCTCCTTTAAATTAAGATAGATTTTATGTAACTTTACTTATACCTTAACGCACTAGTAGTAAAACCAATGCATGCGATGAAAAAGGATAGTGACATTTCAATCAAACTAGGATTTCAAATAAAACTGGTGCATGTGTAAGGTAAACTGGGAGATGCACTATGTAAATACAAGTGAAAAGGCAGCATTAAAAACAGTGTAACTGAAGAACAGTATGGCCAGATATTAAATGCCAGTGAAATAGAAGGCACAGATACCACTCAGTAGTCCGTCAAGAGGGGATTGTTCAGATGCTGCACAATGTTTACATAGAACAGATGATAACACGTATGTCACGCAACATTGGGTCAGTGTAATGGTGGACATGGCTACCACAAACAATGCAACAATAATTTATAAAGTAATTTGGAAAAAATGCTTATACCGCTAGAGAAAAAGGACAATGTAGCAATACAGTACTAAAGTCAGAGCATCTGTAGTTTCATAGCAGCAACTAGGTACTATATAGCATTATTTTAAACACAGCAAAGGAGCTCACAGCCAAGGGAAACACTGGGGCAGACAGCACCTCATGCAGTAACCATGCAGAACTAGATGACAATTTCAAGAGGTGATATCTACAGGATCACAAAAGGCTGTGATCTAAGGATAGCTCTATGACTGTGGCCATAAAATTTAGACTTCTGTACATATTTTTGTGTTTTGTGAGAACTGTCTCAGATATTATACTGGAACTGTATGTTGCAGGTCTAGATAAGAATGGAAGATAGCCTGACTAGAAGAAGAGTTAGAAAAATAAGACAGTCTGTTGTTAGGTTTTGACCTCGATTTTATCGCAAATTCTGTAAGGGAAAATTACTGAGTGTTACACCCTGAGATCATGATACGTGTGGTTGGACATAACAAAAACCTTCTAAAGTATAACCCTAAGAGTTGTAATTCAAGTGATGACAAGAATACATTATGGAATTATTTTCCTGTCAGTTTAGAGTGTGTGAATTATGACTGGAGAATATCCCAATATGCAAAACATAAACTGAGAAAGTACTGGTTCTCTATGTATTTAAGTTAGTCTTTATAATCTACCATTTTAAAGTTGCTCGGATTTGCTTTTTCAGTGTTTAACTACGCTGCTAAATCTACTCTAAAAATAAACTTGTAGCCAGATCATGCTTTGATGTATTAGTAAATTTACTTTGAGAGGGACAGTGTTCTGGATATTTAGACAGTCTGTTATGAAAAACAGGAAAGCGGTCTTTTTTCTGACTGCTACAATTTTTAAAGATCAGTGCTATGTATACCTCTCAAATGAACCTCATTAGGAGTTCATGTTCCTCTCAGTTCCACACTAAAAGGGTCTGTCACCTATTACACTGTTTAAACTGCTACTCACATTAAATAATATTGAATCCATCCATCCATCCACAGCCCCTATTCCCATTTTTCCAGATAGGGTCAGGGTGCCACTTAGGTTCATAGGTGTGTACTAGGCTAATGGCCCTGGAGCCTTTACAAGCCTAGCCCATATGATTACCTTGGCATCGTGCTACCTGACCTTAGTTCCCAGTGCCTCTGTCGAGTAGAGCCACTGGATTGATCCCCGGGGTGAATTTTCTATTTCCCATCCACTCATCAAGATTTCTCTTGAAGAGGGCCAGTGAGGTGCTCTGCTTGACATGTATGGGAAGTCAATTCCATAGCATGGGCAGTCTCTGGGTTATGAACCTGTCCCTCCAGCATGTTCTGTTGATTGTGGTAATGAGGTTGAGGTCTCTGGAGCGTGTGGTGCAGAGGGATTGGGATTTCTTTAGATGTAGTATTTCTAACAGAGCTGGGTCAGATGTGGCTTTGTAAGTCAAGCAGAGATCACCTCTAAGTAGGCGATATGAGACAGAGAATTGTTGGAGTTTTTTGAGTCTGTCCATATAGGACAAGTATTTAAGGCCTAGGATCCTCTTTATGAGGTCCTTTTTCGGCCTCTCCAGTTGTTGCAGGTGTATAGTGAGGTACATACCAAATGGGGCATTGTACTCGATGACTGGCCTAATGAGGCAACGTGGTGGTCAAAAGAGAGGTTGCTGTCAACCTGTGTTCCCAGATCTCTTATAACACCTTCTGTGTTCAGTGGACTACCATCGATGTGGTAATTCAAGGGAACCGAGTTTTTCCCAAGGGGGATGACAACAAATTTTTTTGCATTGAGCTTAAGGCCATGGTTCTGACACCAGTCGTTGGTCTCATTGAGGCCTTTCTGTAGGATGTAAACATCACTTGGGGAGTTAATAATAGCTCCCAACTTGCAATCGTCTGTGAACTTTGTCAGCTAGAGTCCCTTCGTGTTGGCCTGGACTTCAGAGAAGTAGATACCAAACAGGAGAGGACCTAGGACCGAACCCTGTGGGACTCCACTCGTAACTGGTCGGCAGTCTGACTTGGAGTCAGCTACTTTCACACTGTGGGTTCTATCTGTGAGCCAGTTTGCAATAGTGATATAGGGGTTGATGCCTAGCTTAGTAAGTTTTTCTATGATTCCTAAGTGGGGAATGGTATCAAAGGCGTTGGCCAGATCAAGGTAGGCTGTATGAACCACCTTACCTTCATACACAGCAATGCTGACTAACTCAAAGAAGTCGACCAAGTTGAGCAGGCATGATCTACCCTTCTCAAAACCAAACTGTGTAGGATCCAGAGTTTGGAGATTCCCTATATCCTTGTTTATTAGGTCCATGATGATGCGTTACATATCTTTGCATATCAGACTTGTCAGGCTAATGGGGTGATAGTTCCCAGGGTCTATAGTCACTCCTCCTTTCTGGAGAGGGATGACTGTAGCAGTGCACCATTCAGTAGGGACAAAGCCTGAGGTGAGGCTGTGATTGAACAAGACACACAGGTGAGGTGCCAGTTCACTCTATAGTTCATGTAGAACACAGCCAGGGATACTGTCAGGTCCCATAGAAGCTGTATTCTTGGTGTTGGACAGTGATGTTTTAACCTGTACAGCAGTAATACTGGGTGCCTGACAATCTACTGATATTGTGATTGGTCCTTTGGGGGGGAGAGGGGTAAAGTTGGCACTGAATCTGTCTGCCAGTATAAATCTGGGTATTGCCATGGAGATTCTTTACATAACTATAGAAGGCCGTGTAGTTGTCTTTACTATCTGCTGCAATTCTGTTTTCATAGCTAGCTTTAGAGGATCTGATGAGGGATCTCAACCTTTTGTTGAGGCTGATAAGGGAGTTTTTCCAGTCTTCAGACTTCACCTTATTCTGCATCCATTTCCTCTTTCTGTTGTAGAGTTTGTTTATGGCAGGGGATCACCAGATTGACTTCCTTTTTTTTTTGAGGAGAGCATCTTAGTTCTATTGGGTATGTCGGGATCCAAGGATTTGTGTACATGTTCGTACAGTGCATTGGTGTATGATTCAGTGGTCATGCAACTATTTTCCATTTGCATGGGTGCCGTGAAGTTAGCCACCTCTGTTTTTAGGATCCCAAAGTTAGCTTTGGAGAAGTTTTTCATGGTGGCTACCTTTGATGGGGGAGTGGGAGGGATGTGGATTTTCAAGGTGATTAGTTTGTGATCGGATCTAACCAGGGAAGAGTTGACTACTGGTGTAGAGCAAAGGTCGCCCATGTTAGTAATGACCAGGTCAAGGATGTTGCTACCTCTAGTGGGGGTAAGAACGAGTTGGTCCAGGGCATTGGAATTAATGAATTCCAGAAAACTTTGGGCAAATGTGTTGGTATATGGGTAGTTTTCCCAGTTAATGGAGGGGTAGTTAAAGTTGCCCATTTTGAGTGTGTTAGGTTGGACCCTAATATTCTCTAGGGTGCTTAGGAACGTGGATTGTGAGTCTTGGGACATGGTTGGGGACCTATAGCAGGCTACGACCTGAATCACTGTCTTACCCAGTGTTAGCTGCACTTGAAGTATCTCAGATGCGTTATGTTGGGCTACCAGTCTGGAGATGTGCGCATCCTTTATGAATATGGAAACACCACCGCCTTTGGAGCTTTGGTCTTTAACATGATAATCATCTAGAGCCAAGGTTTGTACCACCAGGTGGCTAGCCCTGCAGCTTCTGTTCTTCTCTACCAAACACCCTCACATCTGTGGCCAGGTTAGACTGACCAGGCTACCTACTGTATCTCTTTGGAATGAGGGAGGAAACTGTAGGACCAAATAATGTTGAATCACACCAATTAATCAGAATAATTTTTGGAAGTATAAAGTAATGCAGTTTAACCACCCTATGAGTTTTGTAGTTGAAGCTGGTAGCACGGTGTTAGTAACTGTTCCAAATTATGACAGGTAGCATTCCACATTTTGAGATGCAAGATTGATAGCTATTTTTTTAAATTCACAAGGATTGAGGGGTATGACCACAAAAGCCTATCTCAACTATAATAGGCCTGTATACCTCTCAACTGTCCAGATTTTTGCAGAATGTCCAAACTTTGATCTCATATTTTTGGTCTGTTCCTCATTAAATTTGTAGTTTTCTGGCGAATCACTGAGGAATGAAGTGACTAAATAATGACATTCATTTTGATTTAGATGTCATATTCTTCAGAAAGTACATGCTAATACAAATCCTGTTACTCTAGAAATTTTCTAAGTTTAGAAAAAAATATTAAACATATGATCCTATTTTTTTTTTGTCTCTGTCCTATTATTTTAGGCTTTGTCCAGATTTCTTCATCAAGAGGTTGAGGGCTTGGTCTTTCATTGTGATTAAACAGCTGTACCTCTCAGCATGTCAATCCTCTCTCTAAAAGAGAGAGTAGATTTCTGAAAAGTGAAGGCGTGATGACTGCAGGAGAATAGCTGCTTGTACACATTAAAAGCAATTGTTTGGTAATGTGTGGGGAGACAAGGCAGTTTTCCAGTAGCTGGGTGTATTTTCAGGGGCCTATCACTACAATGGTTTCAAAGCACCTCCCAAAACTGATAATTATGACAGGCACTGGAAGTGATGCATTTGAAAATGTTAAGAATATTGAAATTTGGGTTTATGAATTCTGTATTTCTGTTTGAAAATAAATAAGAAGTTTGGTATTTTGAGAGTTAATGTGTATGTACTATGTTTTTACTATAGAAAGGGGTTCAGGAAGATAAAGTTAGGTCTATTGTTGACCTCCTGCCATGTCTGACCATTATGGAAGGTGTTATTCATTGTTGAATTGCAATATGTCTTATGTATTGCAATGTCAGAGCTGCAGTCAACATGTGGAATTACCTGTAAAATGCCTTCAACCTCCCAAACCAAGTTGTGTGTCATTTTGGGAAATGACATGGGAAATTCTGCCACTCTAAAATATAACCTCATACTGGTTTACAGTTTTACACAGCATTTGTTATATTTTGCAATTTCTGAATACAAACTGAGGATAAATGAAACAGTGCTGGTCTGAGGTAAGTGGAAGGTTAAAGACTGGAAATATTTATTAGTGGCGATATCCATGTTGCATGGGTGTTTTAGAGATAATGTCAACAGTGGAGGGGCAGAAGTAATTAAAGCACTTTACCGGGAAGTTACATGTGATTCCCAGAACTCAGTCAGGCAATAATGGAGAACACTGGATCGCACGTGAACACAAATCTAGAATATCGAGTGACGTGGTACACAAAGTGCAGTGCTCTCTGTCTTCACCTGAAGCTGTTACTGCCACTAAATATGATAAATTAAAAAGTGTTTCATTATCACTGAGCACATCTCTTGGCTGTCTGTGACAATTAGAAAAATTCTTATCACTGAACGTGTAACGTGCCCTTCAAATGTGGAACAGTGAGGAACATGGACTTCCTAAGACTCAAAATGAGGAACATTCATCATAATGAGGTCACTTGAGAGACATGAGTAACAATAATTGTTTTTCTACCCATTATTTTAGCTCTGACCCTGTTTGTTGAGGAAAACAGTTGAGAGTTGCGGCCAAGATGATATACAGTATGTCCTAGATGTTATGTAAGGGCCGTAACATTCTGAGAGCTATGCAAAACCACTGGTGGAGTCCAGTGTTCTCCATTATCACTGATGACATTTACTGTGTTTGGTGTTGCTGGATATAGTGAGGAAGCCCAACAATTTTATGCTGGTTCAAAACACACTGCCTGCCACAGTACGAATATTAACTGGGCAGGGGACTCCCAGCAGTTCAGGCCAGGAGCAGGAGGTGAGTGGAAGCCTTTCAAAAATGAAAAGGATACTATTCTACGATACAAGTCGAGCTCTGAAAATGGTAGTCCTCTTTTGCACCGCCCCCGTCCCCCAGTCTCCCTGCACCCATAAAGCCCATTCTCACTCTCTCATTTCTTTTATTTTCCTGGCATCGAAAGACACTGGACATGTGAGGAAAGAGTTGGGGACTTGAGACAGATTTTACCAGGTTTCATTTTTTTAAATGAGCTTTCTTCAGAGTTGCGTGTTCTGCTTGGTACACTGACCAAAGAGAGTGATTATGTACAAGACAGGCTGATGGTTTTCTTCTGTTTTAATATGTTTTTAACAAAATCTAAGCTAACAAATTGTTTTGTTTTTAACATATAGTAGTATCATATATTCCTGATACCTAATATGAAATAAGCAGGTCCAGGAGAGAAGCAGGTAGAACAGAATTGAGGTCAAGGCCAGGATGGTAGGGAATCAAGTGGTGTCCATACCAAGATGGTTCAAACTGGGACCCACAATTGCTAAAGGTGGCCCTGATGGCAAGTAATACTGAATCACTAATTCATCAAAGGACATTTTTATAAGAACAAAGTAAAACATTTTAGCCATCCTGTAAGCTTTCTAGTTGAAGTAGTTAGTAAGCGATCCACATTTTACCCAGATATTCCACACTGTGAGAGGTAATGATCCACATTTCTGAGATGGAAGGTTGAGAGCTGCAGTTAAAGCTAACAAAACTGATATGCTATAATCCATTTGTTCGAGATCAGATTACTTACTTCTTAAGAGATATTTGTTATCAAACTATTTCAAGAGAAGAATCACTGTAAAATGGTCACTTTCAGCTGCAGTCCAGGAGTGCTGGTACAGATAAGTACATTTTCCTTAATGTAATTTACTACAGTTTATTTCATTAACTTATTATTATTATTATTATTATCATTATTAATTATTATTATTATTGTTATTGTTATTATTATTATTATTATTATTATTATTATTATTATTATCATTGTTATTGTTATTATCGTTGTTATTATTATTAGTGTTATCATTATTATTATTATTATCATTATTAGTATTATTATGATTATTATTATTATTATTATGATTATTATTATTATTATTATTATTGTTATTATTAATGTTATTATTATTATTATTATTATTATTGTTATTATTATTATTATTATTATTATTATTATTATCATCATCATTATTTTCACAATCATTTTCAGTAGCCTAACATCACGTCTTGCCTACAGAAGGGTTTGTGCCTGCTAGTAAAGAGTATTCATTATTGTAATTATTATTATTATTATTGTTATTATTATTATTATTATTGTTATTATTATTATTGTTATTATTATTATTATTATTATTATTATTGTTATTATTATTATTAATGTTATTATTATTGTTATTATTATTATTATTATTGTTATTATTATTATTATTGTTGTTATTATTATTATTATTGTTATTATCATCATTATTATTATTATTATTATTATTATTATTGTTATTATCATTATTATTATTATTATTATTATTGTTATTATTATTATTATTATTATTGTTATCATTATTATTATTATTATTATTATTAATGTTATTATTATTGTTATTATTATTATTATTGTTATTATTATTATTATTACTATTATTATTATTATTATGATTATCATCATCATTATTTTCACAATAATTTTCAGTAGCCTAACATCACGTCTTGCCTACAAAAGGGTTTGTGCCTGCTAGTAAAGAGTATTCATAACGTAGCACGGCCTCTCATTACCATGTATGTAGGTCTTGGGTGGGGCCTTGCTACTGTGCATCCTGAGTGACTTTGTATTGAATGTTTATTTTAATAAATCAACAAATTCAGTTGTATGGAGATAGCACAGCATTTCTGTCTTTATATATTTTGTTTTAATTGCATTAATGGTGCAGTTATTATTAAACTGAACAACATGGTGATAGCCTTTTCTGTGCATTTAAAGTGTTGTTTTGATTGTGTCTACTCTATTTTCTGAAAAAAATAAATAAATATATACTTGTTACTCGCCTTTCTGAACTAGTATAGTCCAGATTTCAGGTTATTGCTTAATCCAGGGCTGAGTTACAAGTTTCTGTGTTGCCCATACCTTACTTGGATAGAAGGAAATTTCTCTGTTCACCTGTGCGCAGGGTTGCCAGATTTCTGACTGGCCAGGCAGGGACAAAAAAAGTCTTTCACAGCAAGTGAAGACTTAAAAAAAAAAAAAAAAAAAGGTCTTCCATGCTAGGTCTTTAATGCGGAACAACAGTGTTCCGCATTAAACAAAAGTAGCTCTGTGTTCATTTTTTTTTTATTGGCCCGGGCCAATCAAAAATAAATAAACATGGAGCTACTTCTGTTTAATGCGAAACATCGCAGTTCCACATTAAACAGAACTAGCTCTGTTTTGCGATTTTTTGATTGGCCCGTATACCAGTATAAGTGACAATCAAAAATAGCTAAACACGGAGCTACTTCTGTTTAATGCAGAACTGCGATGTTCCGCATTAAACACAAGAAGCTCTGTGTTTAGCAATTTTTGATTGGCCCGTATGCCGGTATACAGGCCAATCAAAAAAAAAAAAAACAAAGCGGAGGCTGCCCTGGATTTAAACAGGCAGTGTGGGACTTGGGATCAGGCTGCTGATACCAGGACAGTCCAGCTCAAATACGGACGTCTGGCAATCCTGCCTGTGAGAGAGAGGAGCTTTGAGCAGCCTATCTGTGCCTGGAGGAGTGGTTTTAGCCCAGAAGTTAGTAGTTTATTGGCCATTGTGGGCTAATTTTGATTGTATCTGCTCTATTTTCTGGGAAACAAACAAAGGAAAAATAAAAATATATACTTTTTCATGCTTTTCCGAACTAGTATAGTCCAGTTTTCAGGTTATTGCTGAATCCAGGGCTGTGTACAAGTTTCTGCATTGCCCATACCTTACTTGGATAGAAGGAATTTTCTCTGTTCACCTGTGAGAGAGGGGAGCTTTGAGCAGCCTATCTGTCTCTGGAGGAGTGGTTTCACCCCAGAAGTTAGTAGTTTATCAGCCATTTTGGGCTTATTTCTATCTCTTTCACTTCCCTGCTATGAAAACCACATTGGTGTGGTTTTGCGCACCGGGCAGCACTGTTTAGCTAGAGTTAAACTATTCTCGGCTCCACGAAGTCTACTCTTCAATTTTTCCCTTGGAACTAGACAAACGTTCAACTTTAGCACTCAAACGATTAATTTCACAGTCAAGCACTTACTTAAAACTCATAGCAAGCACTAATTCACCCTAGCACTAGACCCCCCTCTATACTGTCCAGACGGACAAGGCTCTCTTTTCGTCCCCACCAGCCAATCAGAAAAACAGCTTACTCTACCTATTCAGGCATGTCCAAAGGGCAGTTTCTGATGTACTCTCCAATCCAACTGGTGAATCTGGGCATTTTGAGGCAATGTTATAACTGCCTCATGTACAGAGACAACCCTCTCCTCCTACCACCAAACATTAATATATGCGAGAGATGCAATTATACAGCCAAACTGGAGGCAATGCTCTCTCAACCCAAGACTGGAACTGACAGTCAAGAGGAGAAGGGTAATACTTGCAACACACCACCAGT
Organism: Protopterus annectens; assembly: GCF_019279795.1. NCBI lineage: Eukaryota > Metazoa > Chordata > Ceratodontiformes > Protopteridae > Protopterus > Protopterus annectens. The sequence goes on from NC_056744.1 coordinate 1,806,500,948, forward strand.
CTCACATAGACCTAATAAACCAACACCGGCAAATAACACACATGAATACATGAAAACATACTCAGAGGCTCTAAATAAAAATCTGCAAAAGCAACAGAGACCTCCACAGCAGACATCCAAGCAACCTCCACACCCCATCACCAACCATGAAACACATACTTCACATAATCAGTATGCCATGCAATCACAGCCCTTAACGCAATATAACATACCCAACACACTAGTAATAGGCAACTCTATAGTCAGGCACACTGATGTCCCACTAACTAGGCTGGACAAGGAGAAGGTTACAGTTAGCTGCCTGTCGGGTGCCAGGATCCACCACATAACACAAGCACTCAGGTCACTCCAGAACAAGTACAAATACGACTCTGTCATTGTCCATGTTGGTGTGAATGTCCTGAGACGTACCTCCCTGGACTACATGAAAAGAGACATAGAAGAGCTCTCTGATCATGTAGCTCTGGCCGGTATGACCTTGACCCTGAGTAGCATCCTGCCCTCACCAAGAATGATGCCACAGTATAAAGAAAAAATGATCAATTTCAACAATTGGCTAAGTTTCTAGTGTCATTCAAAGGGGATCCAGTATCTGTCTGCCAGGGATGACATGCTCGACAAGCCACTTTGCTTCGCAAGAGATGGCTTGCACCTGTCACCCTTAGGCTTTCTAATACTGGCCAAGGCTCTTGCCACCCCCATAGTGCCTTTTTAGGCAAGGCTCAAAAGACAAACCCACCACCATAAATAGCACAAGTAACCAAAAACTGAGGGTAATGCTACTCAACGCCAGAAGTCTAAACCTCAAAATGGATGCACTCGAGGCACTCCTCAGTATGGAGAACATCAACATCTGTGCAGTAACAGAAACCTGGTTTAAGGCTCCTGAGAGCACCCCAGCACTACTAGGCTATAACTCATACCATACTTTTTTGCCACAGAAACAGGACCGAAACACAAAAGGCGGGGGCGTATCCTTATTCATCAAGGATACCCATACCTCCAGGTTAGTGACGCAGCAAAATGCATCAGAGATCATCCATGTGCAACCAACAATGGGCAAAACTGCAATCCAAATTGTAGCTTGCTACAGATCACCCACCATGGTTCAGGATCCCCATTCTGCATTTCTGGAGACACTGGGGAATATGAAGGTCCTACCAAACACCCTAATACTGGGTGATTTCTATTACCCAAACATAAACTGGGAGAACTACTCAAGTACTAACTCCCTTGTCCAACACTTCCTAGAATTTATAAACTCGAACGCCCTGGATCAACTGGTCAACACCCCCACCAGAGGGAACAACATATTGAACCTGGTCATCACTAACATGGGTGACCAGTGTTCCACACCAGAGGTCAACCCCTTGCTGGTTAGATCAGACCATAGACAAATCACTCTGGATATCCACATTCCACCCCAACCCCCAATCAATGAAACCACCATGAAAAACTTTTCAATAGCAAACTTCACGTTACTTAAGACCAAGGTGGAAAGGTTCACAGCCCCCATGCTAAAGGACAATGCTGTCCAAGCTGATGAAACCTTTACAAAGGCACTCTATGAGCATCTGCAGGAATGCATGGATCGTGCTATCCCAAGTAAAACCAAGACTCACTCCTCCAAGAAAAGGAAACCAGTCTGGTGGACCTCTGCCATAAAAAAGCTATACAACAGAAGGAGGAAACTAGTACAGAAAAGAGTAAAATCACAAGAAGGAAAGACATCCCTGATCAGTATCAGCAAGAAACTATGATCCCTCATTAAATCATCCAAGGCTAGTTTCGAAAGAAAAATTGACAATGACTCCAAAGATAACCACAAAGCGTTCTTTAGCTATGTCAAGAACCTAAGTGGAAACTCTCAGATCTGCTCTGAGTTAGTGCAGAATGACACAAAATACACTGAACTGACTGATATTGCCAACATTCTGGCAGACAGGTTTAGTGCAAACTTCACCCCCATCTCACCCCCTAAAGGACCCATAACCATACCAGAATAATGTAGGGCCCTGTCAATCATCGACACACAGATTAAAACAGCCCTGTCCAAAGCCAAAAACACAGCTTCAATGGGACCGGACAGTGTCCCAGGCTGTGTCTTACAAGAGCTCCAAAATGAACTAACCCCTCACCTAAACACACTGTTCAAACTCAGCCTCTCTACAGGCTACGTACCCACAGAGTGGCACACAGCAACAGTTATCCCACTCCACAAAGGTGGAGCCACAATGGTCCCTGGGAACTATCACTCTATAAGCCTGACTAGCCTAGTCTGCAAGGCTATGGAATGCATCATCACAGAACTCATTAATAGAGACATTGGGAACCTCCAAACCTTGGACCCTACCCAGTTTGGCTTTGTTAAGGGCAGATCAAGCCTCCTAAACCTGGTGGACTTCTTTGAGATGGTTACCAAGGCATTAGACAAGGGAAAGGAGGTCCACACAACCTACCTAGACCTCGCAAAGGCTTTCAACACCATTCCCCATTCTAGTATTATAGACAAGCTCACCAGCTTGAACATAAACCCCTATGTCATGAGATGAGTTGCCAACTTGCTCATGGATAGAACCCACATGGTGAGAGTTGCAGGCTCTATGTCCGACTCTAAACTGGTTACAAGTGGCATTCCCCCAAGGGCTCAGTCCTAGGACCCCTCCTGTTTGGTATATACTTCTCAGAGGTGCAGGCAAGCAGAGGAGGACTATGGCTGACTAAGTTCACAGACGACTGCAAACTAGGGGCCATAACTGATTCTCCGGCGGATACAGACACCCTCCAGATGGGTCTCATAGAGATGGATACCTGGTGTCAAAATCATGGCCTCAAGCTAAATGCCAAAAAGTGCATAGTCATCCCCTTTGGAAAAAACAAAGTACCCGTGAACTACCACATAGGTGGTAGTCCCCTAAACACAAAAAATGTAATAAGGGATCTGGGGACCCAAGTAGATAGTAATCTCTCCTTTGATAATCATATTGCCAAGGTGGTTAGAAAATCCTTCTCCAAGGATGATGTCACAATGACAGGCAGGTATGAGCCTAGCACTGAGCACATTACACCTTCTCCAAGGATGATGCAACAATGACAGGCAGGTATGATCCTAGAACTGAGCAGCATTATACCTTCTGCTGGGATGATGTCACAATAACAGGCAGGTATGAACCCAGCACTGAGCAGCAATATACCGTCTATAAGGATGATGTCACAATAAAAGGCAGGTATGAACCCAGCATTAAGCAGCTTTACACCTTCTACTGGGATGATGTCACAATGACAGGCAGGTATGAACCTAGCACTGAGCAGCATTATACCTTCTACTGGGATGATGTCACAATGACAGGCAGGTATGAGCCTAGCACTGAGTAGTATTACACCTTCTCCAAGGATGATGTCACAATGACAGGCAGGTATGATCTCCGCACTGAGTAGCATTACACCTTCTCCTAGGATGATGTCACAATGAAAGGCAGGTATGAATCTTGCAAAACAAAAAAGGCGAACCAGGAACAACTGCAAACCACCGATTTATTTAAACCAAAATCGTACTAAGCGCTTTCACACACACACATCAGGGCATCTTCAGAGTACTGACAATCCTTGTGTTGAACCTCCTTTTAAATCCTTATACAAATTGGATAATTAAACAATTAAACAATTTATTTCCTATGCAGCTAAAGGTATAATGCTGCTCAATGCAAGATTCATACCTAAAAACAAACTTCCAGAACTAGTAAAACAAAAAAGGTGAACCAGGAACAACTGCAAACCACCGATTTATTTAAACCAAAATTGTACTAAGCGCTTTCACCCATACACATCAGGGCATCTTCAGAGTACTGACAATCCTTGTGATGAACCTCCTTTTAAATCCTTGTACAAATTGGATAATTAAACAATTAAACAATTAAACAATTTATTTCCAACGCAGCTAAAAAATTTTCATTAAAAAGGTACAATCAACAAATAATTACATCAAAAATTAACATAAACAGCCAAGACTTGTGCAAATTTGTTAATGTATGTGTATGTAATAAAACCTTATTGTCAAGAAACTATGTATATGTAATGCCAGTAAGTAAAATTTGAAATTCAAAAATACATATATAGATATCTAGGTAATAATATAAATCTAAATACTTATGATAAATAAATAATTGTTGTACAATCCAGCATAAAATCATTCATTTAAGAATTTCCTACTAACATTAAAATTCATATTGTTATACAAAATATTTAAAACATTAAATTATCAGATGTTAACCTAATACATACAAGATCAAATAAATTGAGACTTGTACTTTAGTATACTTGATATAAAAATATGTTCGTTAATACCAGGGCTAGAACTTGCATTTAGCCGTAATTGCCATAAACATTCTTTGGCCTCAAGTAAGGTGTTGTCATCACCACCTTTGTTATTATTGTAATATGCAATTCTGTCAATAACGTAGAATAAAAATCTCTTAAAATTCTGGCATCTTAGACTGTGCATATAAAGGGAACTAGTATTTTTCTGTTTTTTAATGTCTCTAACATGTTCCACTATCCTTTCTCGAAGTTTCCTTATCGTTTTGCCAACATAGAAGGCTGGGCATGATGAACATATAGCTAGATACACCACCATTTTTGTGTTGCAATTACAATGACCTGGGCATCTAATTGTTTTGCCAAAATTTTGTACCACAACATATGGTCTATCATTAATAAATTTACAAGTATGGCATGCCCCACATTTGCTCATCGAAGATGTGTTGAACATATTCTTATTATTAACTGCCTCAAAATGTTCTTTAAGATTCATCCCCCTACTATATGTGACCTTGGGCCCAGTCCCTAAATTGTCAATAAGGTCACCATTATTCTGGAAAATACTTATCCAGGTCTCATGTACTATATTGACTATCCTGGGTGATATGTCATTAAATGGTATAATAAAAGTGTCGTTTCTAATAGTGTTATTAGTCCTAGATATACTGTTGTCAAAACCGTACTTTAATATAGGTTTGTATATTTGATGTCTTTTAATATAAATCTCTTCACTAACTTTAACAATTAATTCTAATGGATAACCTCTATCCAGAAACATATCTGATATAAATCTCTTCACTAACTTTAACAATTAATTCTAATGGATAACCTCTATCCAGAAACATATCTGATAATATTTTAATCTCATTGTAAAAATTAATGTCTTCACTAATAATTCTAGAAAATCTGACCATCTGTCCCTTTACTAAATTCTTTTTCTGGTAATAGGGATGGCAACTATCAAAATGTAAAAAGGAATTGGAATGATTTTTTTCATAAAAATGCTAGATTCTAACTTACCCATGTTTTTATAGAATAAAATATCTAAGTACTCACAATTATTGTCAAATGTCTTAAAAGTGAAATTCAAAAAACTAGATGTCGTTTTTAGAAAATTTTCAAACTCAATAAGCATTTCTCTGTTGCCCTTCCAAAAAATAAGAATGTCATCCAGGTACCTTAAGTAAAGGGCAATGTTAGGCCAGAAACTAGAAGTAAAAACACTTTGTGTTTCCCATAAGGCTAACACCAAATTGGCGTAAATGGGGGCACATCTGGCCCCCATGGCCACACATGTACTTTGTTTATAATATTCACCATTAAGAAACATAAAATTGTTTTCAAGTACAATAGCCATCAATTAACGTAACAATTTGCATTTAGCCTTATTAGACTCACTAAATTTCAACAAACTTGTCTCAAACATTTCAAGACCTAAGTCATGAGGAATCACTGTAAATAGGTTGACAACATCAATAGTTACCATTGTCATATCATCTTCAATATCAACAAAATGTTCTCTAGCTTTTTCTAGACAATGCCAGGAATATTTTAATATATGAGGCAGATATTTTAAAGTTCCCTTACAATGCAAATCTATATAAGCAGCAATGGCTTCAGTCTTTGAACCCCTAGCAGAGACTATGGGCCTAAAAGGTGGATTGTGTATGTCCTTATGGATTTTGGGGATACCAAAAATGGATGGCATCATTGGATGTTCCACGAATAAAAAATTGTATTTATCTTTGGTGATGACACCATCCATCAAAAATTCATATAGATACCAATCCACCTTAACATATGCCCTTTCCATTTCATGTTTTGACACTTTTTCATAAGTCGTATTGTCACTCAACATTATTGTCATCTTGTTCAAATAATCTGTTTTAGTCATAATAACAACCCCACCCCCTTTATCGGGTTTCATTTCCCTATATTTGTCAGTAATAGTTAATTCCTTAAGACAACATTTTTCAGCTGAAGTCAAATTATCAGAAGTCATTTTTTCATTCTTTAATATTCTTCTGATTTGTGTTTCACATAATCTCTCAAACAAATAAATCATTGGGTTCTGTGGGGGTATAAAAGTACTACTCCTTTTTAGAGTAAAACTAGTATTATCTCTCTGGTTACATTTGTTGTTAACAAAAAACAGCTTAAGGTTAAGTGTTCTAGTGTAAAGTTTTAAATTAATCAAAATTCTACCAACATCTAATTTAAATGAAGGGACAAATCTAAAACCCTTCTTAAAAAGTTTAACATAGGCAGCATTAAAACAAGTATTGGTATAATTGTATACACTAAACTCTCCTTCTGTAATAACAGAACAGTGCCAATCAGTGTTATCAGTGTCCTTCTCCTGTGTAAATACCATAGAATATGGCAGTCTGTCACCACTATCCATATAATTGTGGCATGAAATGACACTGTCATAAATATCACTCATAAAATGACTGGTTTGATAAACTGGTGCCTCACTCATAAATGTTATGTTATTACTACTGTGACTACTATTTAGTGGTACCAAGAATTGGTTCTGTGTGTTGTCTTGTAATATGGTCGATTCTGCTGATATTGTTGACCCCAGACGGTCCGCCGCTCCAACCTTCTCAGTGTCGGCTCCTCTAAAAAAAACCCCTCTCCATTCTCATTATTAACTCTATAGTTCTGTTGTATATTAGAGTGGCTGTTGGTAGTATTCAAGTTGTTCTCAGCAACTGAATCGGCCACAGGCTGTTTGGATAACCGCCTCATGCTTTTAAACTCTTTGAAATGCACATACACTTTTTTATTCTTATAATCATTGGTGTCCCTTCTTAATTTGTGGTTCTTAGTTTCTAGCCCTTTACTAATAAATCTATCCATATCTTTGATAATATTATCAAGATGAAATCTATTAAATTCAAATAACAAGTCCTGGTGAATATTCTTATCTAAAATGACCAATTGTTCATTTAAAACAGCAAGTTTACAATTATTATTGCGAATAATTAATTTAATCAATTCAATACCTGTTCTATCGAACAGTTGCAGCAGTTCATCAAATAGTTCTGTCCCTTCTACAAATCCAAATGGAAGTTTGAACACACAAAGTCCCTTAGGTACTTGACCAAGCTCAAGGGACCTCTCAGCAGCATTATACCTTCTCCATGGATGATGTCACAATGACAGGCAGGTATGAGCCTAGCACTGAGCAGCATTATACCTTCTCCAAGGATGATGTCACAATAACAGGCAGGTATGAAACTAGCACTGAGCAGCATTACCCCTTCTCCAAGGATGATGTCACAATGACAGGCAGGTATGAAACTAGCACTGAGCAGCATTATTCCTTTTCCTAGAATGATGTCACAATGACAGGCAGGTATAACCCTAGCACTGAGCAACATTATACCTTCTTTCAGAATGACATCACAATGACAGGCAGGTATGAACCTAGCATTGAGCAACATTATACCCTCTCCTAGAATGATGTCACAATGACAGGCAGGTATGAGCCTAGCACTGAGCAGCATTACAACTTCTCCAAGGATGATGCCACAAGCATGGGCGCCTGCAGGCAGGTGCAAGGGGGTGCACTTGCACCCCCCTGGATTTTGACTTGCTTGCCGAGAGTCTGTCACATTAGCTTTTTAATTTAAAAAAAATATACTGTTTTTGTTTATATGGGTGTTCTTCTTTAAGAGTGTTCCAGTCGCACACATCTGTCAAGTCATGCATTGTCGCACAGTCCGGTATTCCTTTCCGCTCACACGCAAAATTTTAAATACAAGATGATGTTCTGTTGTGTGTGTATAACCGCAAGTAAAAGTTTCCTTTTCTTTCATCCTGGGCAGGATTTGTGTAGTTTATTTTGTAGCAGACGAAGGCCATGCATTGCAGATTTATGCAGGCTATAGAAATTGGTGTTAGGAGATCTGTAAGACATGTGGAATTCTGTGGGAGAGCCATAGTCACAATCTGCAGGCAAGTGTTGAACCCAACAGTGTTATGCTTCGTTGTGCTCATCATTACATCTGTTTTGAAACTTTCCTTGAGTTTCCATTTATTGATTTCTCTGTCGCTCATTGCATAGCATTTAGGCACCCATGTATAACTCACACCAACCGATAAAGCAAACTAGGAACCACAAAAAAACAACGGACTTCTTCCAAAGCAGAGGACTTTATTGGTAACCATTAAAGTCCTCTGCTTTGGAAGACGTTTGTTGCTTTTTTTGTGTACCCACGTATAATTGTTTCATTGTGTGTATAATTAGTTAATGAGTATTGCATTACGTCGCTTAAACTAATTAATTGATTAGGAGTGTGGCTTCTGCATACTGCTGACATATGTTTCCTGCAATGTCCTGGATATTCTATTTGAGGTTATTGGGACTTCATTATAGATTGCATTGATCTTGCAATACTTCTTTACATGGTGTTTTGTAAATACCAGTCACGATTGCATTACTTATATGCTATGCCCTTACAGAAAGGAGATTTACAAAAATGCAAACAATATTTTAGGTGGTGCTAACAAACTGTCTACAACAAGGAACAGTGTGCTTTTGCCTTAAATGATGCACACAAGATGTCAACGGTGAAGGACGATACATCCTTGTTTTAGATAGTGCTCAAAGGCTGTCAACAGCAATGAGCAATATATTCTTCTTTTCTGTTGGTGTCACCTATTACTGTGCATATCAGTAACCCATCTGCTTTGTCACATGTCATGTGCTTGATTACCTATAAATCGTCTGATAAGAGTAACCAATTCTTCCTTTGTCATTGCTGTAACTTTTTTTCCAGTCATATTTCTCTTTTGCTTGTCAGATACAGTTTTATTTTACACATATTCATGCCACCCATTTTGTAGACCCTTCATCCAGTCTTGTGAAGTATCTTAACACAAATCCTGTTATTCTATCAATTTTCTAAGTTCATGAGAACAATATTTATAATCTGTCCCTATTTATTTTAGGCTTTGTCCAGATTTCTTGAACTAAAAGGTTAAGGTGTGTGTGTGAGAGAGAGAGTGAAATGCAGAGTTAGCAGGTGGAATTTATTTTCAAGTGCATTTTCAAGGAAATGTGAGCTTCAAGGGAAGAGAAGTTTACTGCTGCTCAAGCTAAGTCTGCTTAAAATGTGAAACTGTTTTGTTTAGCAAATGGTAACACTGTTGTGGTATAGAGTTTTAAAGCAGTGTTAGTAGCACAGCAGGTAGAAAACATGCATTTTGATGCAGAGAGCTGTAAGTTCTACTCAAACGGTATGTAGATTTATATTTGAAGGGGGTGGGTGCTGCAGTCCTGAGTATGTCCTCCTTTGGATGAGATGCCTAGTAACTATGAACCTGTTTTTCAGCCTGCCACCCATTCCCTATTGCGATTTACCAGCTTACCATTCCTTTTAATGTGACATAGGCAATTTATTCTTCAAGGGCAACAAGCACTAAATTTGTAAATGAAACACTGAAATATAAAGTTGTTTTCTAGCAACAACCTCTTCATTGGTTTCAGATCTCTTTAAATTGGAATTATTCAGATCACTTTTACTTCTGCAGAGATTCTGCATTTTGACTGATATTGGTGGATTGCATGACAGAAGTTTGAGTGGCCCTTTATGGTTGAAATGTTTTGAATGGGGCAGTTTGCCATTATTGGTTCATATGATTTGTTTCATTGCTTAAAGGAAAAATGTTTAGAACTATAAATTTAAAACACGCTCTAACAAGTGGAGCTGTATTATACAAGGGATATAATTCAGTCATTATATAGTATAATTAATACAGTCAGGAAGGTGAATCAAATAACTTTTGCATGGTTCTAGAAATGTGTGCAAGGAGCCTATGATTTGAAAATAGCCCAAAGGTAAACTTACCCTGCCACTGGCTAGATGCATTTTCTTTGAATGTGGGTTTCATTGCTGTTTCAGTGAATGTGGGTTTCAAAGGTAGAGAAGTTTTAATGCTAAGTCTGTTTTCATTGTAAGACTAGTTCTTTGTTTAGATTTAATAAATGTCTATCAGTGTTTGTGCTGTAACATTTGAAATAAAAGTTGTAAATTAAATCCAAATATCTGTAATCATTGTAGAAGTAAAGCATAAAACAGTATGCACACTAAGAGATTTGAACAGTGTCTATGGCAAATGGGGAGAAAAAGCCAAGTAATGGGACACTGGAATGGCTGTGTGGGTGGGGGGAGCTGTGTGGGCGGGGGTCTGGGTTTGCACCCCCCTGCAAAAAATCCTGCGGGCTCCCTTGGCCACAAGGACAGGCAGGTATGAGCCTAGCACTGAGCAGGATTACACCTTTTACTGGGATGATGTCACAATGACAGGCATGTATGAACCTAGCACTGAGCAGTATTATACCTCCTCCAAGTATGATGTCACAGTGACAAGCAGGTATGAGCCTAGCATTGAGCTGCATTATACATTCACCAAGGATGATGTCACAATGACAGGCAGGTATGAGCCTTGCACTGAGCAGCATTATACATTCTCCTGGAATGATGTTACAGTGACAAGCAGGTATGAACCTAGCACTGAGCAGCATTATACGTTCTCCTAGAATGATGTCACAATGACAGGAAGGTATAAACCTGGCAGTGAGCAGCATTACACCTTCTCCAAGGATGATGTCACAATGACAGGCAGGTATGAACCTAGCACTAAGCAGCATTACACCTTCTCCAAGGATGATGTCACAATGACAGGCAGGTATGAGTCTAGCACTGAGCAGCATTACACTTTCTCCAAGGATGATGTCACAAGGACAGGCAGGTATGAACTTAGCACTGAGCAGCATTACACCTTCTCCATAGATGATGTCACAATGACAGGCAGGTATGAACCCAGTATTCAGCAATGTTATACCTTCTACTGGGATGATGTCAGAATGACAGGCAGGTATGAACCTAGCACTGAGCAACACTACACCTTCTCCTAGGATGATGTCACAATGACAGGTAGGTATGAGCCCAGCACTGAGCAGCATTGCACCTTATCCAAGGATTATGTCACAATGACAGGCAGGTATGAACCTAGCACTGAGCAGCATTATACCTTCTCTTGAGATGATGTCACAATGACAGGCAGGTATGAACCTAGCATTGAGCAGCAGTATACCTTCTCCAAGGATGATGTCACAATGACAGGCAGGTATGAACCTAGCAGTGAGCAGCATTACATCTTCTCGAAAGATGATGTCACAATGACAGGCAGGTATGAACCTAGAACTGAACAGCATTATACCTTCTACTGGAATGATGTCACAATAACAGGCAGGTATGAACCCAGCACTGAGCAGCATTACACCTTCTCCAAGGATGATGTCACAATGACACGCAGATATGAATCTAGTACTGAACAGCATCATACCTTCTCCTAGGATGATGTCACAATGTTAGGCATGTATGTGCCCAGCACTGAGCAGCATTATACCTTCTACTGGGATGATGTCACAATAACAGGAAGGTATGAACCTAGCACTGAGCAGCATTATACCTTCTCCTAGGATGATGCCACAATGACAGGCAGGTATGAGTCCAGAACTGATCAGAATTACACCTTCTCCTAGGATGATGTCACAATGACCGGCAGGTATGAGCCTAGCACTGAGTAGCATTACACCTTCTCCTAGGATGATGTCACAATGACAGGCAGGTATGAACCTATCACTGAGCAGCATTATACCTTCTACTGGAATGATGTCACAATATCAGGCAGGTATGAAGCCAGCACTGAGCAGCATTATACCTTCTCCAAGGATGATGTCACAATAACAGGCAGGTATGAACCCAGCACTGAGCAGCATTACACCTTCTACTGGGATGATGTCACAATGACAGGCAGGTATGAACCCAACACTGAGCAGCATTATACCTTCTACTGGGATGATGTCACAATGACAGGCAGGTATGAATTTAGCACTGAGCAGCATTATACCTTCTCCAAGGGTGAGGTTTCAATGACAGGCAGGTATGAACCCAGCACTGAGCAGCATATACCTTCTTCAAGGATGATGTCACAATGACAGGCAGGTATGAACCCAGCACTGAGCAGCATTACAACTTTTCCTAGGATGGTGTCACAATAACAGGCATGTATGAGCCCAGCACTAAGCAGCATTATACCTTCTCCAAGGATGATGTCACAATGACAGGCATGTATGAGCCTAGCACTTAGCAACATTACACCTTCTCCAAGGATGATGTCTCATTGACAGGCAGGTATGAGCCCAGCACTGAGCAGCATTACAAATTCTCCAAGGATGATGTCACAATGACAGGCAGGTATGAACCTAGCATTGAGCAGCATTATACCTTCTCCTAGGATGATTTCACAATGACAGGCAGGTATGGGCCTAACACTGAGCAGCATTATACCTTCTCCAAGGAAAGTGTCTCAATGACAGGCAGGTATGAGCCCAGCACTTAGCAGCATTACAAATTCTCCAAGGATGATGTCACAATGCCAGGCAGGTATGAACCTAGCACTGAGCAGCATTATACCTTCTCCTAGGATGATGTCACAATAACAGGCAGGTATGAACCTAGCACTGAGCAGCATTATACCTTCTCTTAGAATGATGTCACAATGACATGCAGGTATGAATACAGCACTGAGCAGCATTACACCTTCTCCTAGGATGATGTCAAAATGACAGGCAGGTATGAACCTAGCCCTGAGCAGCATTATACCTTCTCCTAGGATGATTTCACAATGACAGGCAGGTATGGGACTAACACTGAGCAGCATTATACCTTCTCCAAGGAAAATGTCTCAATGACAGGCAGGTATGAGCCCAGCACTTAGCAGCATTACAAATTCTCCAAGGATGATGTCACAATGCCAGGCAGGTATGAACCTAGCACTGAGCAGCATTATACCTTCTCCTAGGATGATGTCACAATAACAGGCAGGTATGAACCTAGCACTGAGCAGCATTATACCTTCTCTTAGAATGATGTCACAATGACATGCAGGTATGAATACAGCACTGAGCAGCATTACACCTTCTCCTAGGATGATGTCAAAATGACAGGCAGGTATGAACCTAGCACTGAGCAGCATTATACCTTCTTCTAGGATGATTTCACAATGACAGGCAGGTATGGGCCTAACACTGAGCAGCATTACAAATTCTCCAAGGATGATGTCACAATGACAGACAGGTATGAACCTAGCACTGAGCAGCATTATACCTTCTCCTAGGATGATGTCACAATAACAGGCAGGCATGAACCTAGCACTGAGCAGCATTATACCTTCTCCTAGGATGATGTCACAATAACAGGCAGGCATGAACCTAGCACTGAGCAGCATTATACCTTCTCTTAGAATGATGTCACAATGACATGCAGGTATGAATACAGCACTGAGCAGCATTACACCTTCTCCTAGGATGATGTCAAAATGACAGGCAGGTATGAACCTAGCACTGAGCAGCATTATACCTTCTTCTAGGATGATTTCACAATGACAGGCAGGTATGGGCCTAACACTGAGCAGCATTACAAATTCTCCAAGGATGATGTCACAATGACAGACAGGTATGAACCTAGCACTGAGCAGCATTATACCTTCTCCTAGGATGATGTCACAATAACAGGCAGGCATGAACCTAGCACTGAGCAGCATTATACCTTCTCTTAGAATGATGTCACAATGACATGCAGGTATGAATACAGCACTGAGCAGCATTACACCTTCTCCTAGGATGATGTCAAAATAACAGGCAGGTATGAACCTAGCATTGAGCAGCATTATACATTCTCCTAGGATGATGTCGCAATGACAGGCAGGTATAAACCTAGCATTGAGCAGCATTATACCTTCTCCTAAGATCTCCCTGAAAGCATTGACCTTTGAAAAGGCATTGAAACACTGTGTTCCAGTTTGTCCCTGCAACAGTTACCTGTTTTGTCCCTTCAGGAAGCCTCTGAACATTAGGGCAACTAAAGAAACCACTGTTTTGTCCCTTCAGGAAGCCTCTGAACATTAGGGCAACTAAAGAAACCACCTAACATCTCCCTGAAAGCACTGACCTTTGAAAAGGCATTGAAACACTGTGTTCCAGTTTGTCCCTGCAACAGTTACCTGCTTTGTCCCTTCAGGAAGCCTCTGAACATTAGGGCAACTAAAGAAACCACCTAACATCTCCCTGAAAGCATTGAACTTTGAAAATGCATTGAAAGTATGTATTGACACTGACTCTGAGGAGTTACATGTAAAGCAACTACTTCTAAATAAAGTTCTAATTTTGCTAGTCTAGGCAAACTATTCAGGCAGGCTATCCAGCAGCCTACCCTTTTCACAGCTTTCAACTTTTTCCCTCTAATATTCCTACCCCCTTGCATTATCTCATTCTTCTCATTCGCACTTTAGTCCCCCATACCCAACCTAGACAAGACCATTGCTATACTACAAATGGCCACCAGGTGGCACCTCATGAATTAACTCTCTACAAAGAAAGCTTTCTGATCTGTAATTTCCTACCCCATTTCTGTAACCTTTCTAATATACTAGCTTCTGCTCTGTAATTTCCTACATCATTTCTGCAAGCTTTCTGTAACCTGACCACCAGTCACGCTGTTCTTAGTCTCTTGATACACTTATCTATCACCTTTTCTTCATTCCCCAAGGCATCCTGCTCCCTTGTCTCTACCCGCTCCGTTCGCTCTGCGGGCTCACTCCGCTCCCCTACCCTACCCCCAATTTCCACCCACTCCACTGCCTCTAACTTTATACCCACTAAGCCACACCTACTTCCTCCCAAACTATCATACCCCTCCCCTTCCTCTTCCCGTCCCCTCCCACCTTCTCTCCATACTCACATGACAACTTATCCTCATCCTTCTCGAAACAATTACAAACCTTACCAACACCACAACATGTTTCTAAAATATTCATCCCTCCCAATTCAACTCTTACTCCTTCTAAGCCTCACCTATATTTACTTTCTTACCCAACCTACTCTCATCAACCACTCTACTCACTTACACACAACCTTTCATCTCCACACATCAAAATCCTACTATAATAACCAAATCTCTCTTAACCTTTATCCCCTCAACAACAACCTAATCCTTCCTCATAAAACCATTTCACCCTCTCTATTCTTTATATCTCCCTCTAATCTTTCTACTTACTCCACTCAAACAAAACAACCAAAACATCTCTACTACCTAACTCAACCTCTAACTGCCATACTTTTATCTGGCGATATACACCCTAACCCAGGTCCAAACCACTCCTCCACAAATTCTAAATCTATCCTATTCAAATCTCTTAACGCACAAAGCTTAGCAAACAAAATCCCTAACCTTCATGCATGGGTACTCCATAACAAACCTGACATCCTAGCCATTTCTAAAACCTGGCTAAAACCCCACATAAAGGATGCTGAGATATTACCACCAAACTACTCAATCATTAGATCAGACAGAACCCACAAAAAGGGTGGTGGAGTAGCTCTACTCTACTCATCCTCCCTATGCTTAACACCTTATAACAAAGTCATTCCCCAGTTTTCTAATGCAGAACTAAAACTAGCTCATCTCCAGCTGAATAAACACACATTTATATGCATAGCCTCTCTCTACATTCCTCCTGGAGATAATATCCCAATACTTGAAAACATCCTCTCCTGGCTATCAACTAACATCTGTAATGAAACTATAATCATGGGAGATACCAATATTAATTGGTCCTCCATACAGTCACCTACACACCCCCTCAACATCAACCTTTTCAACTATTCTCAACTAATCAACTCAATAACTAGGCCATCCAAAGACTTCTCAAGTGGCAACATCTTAGAGTGGATTTTAGTCTCCCATCCCCATAACTACCCTGACAGTGGAACCCTTCCTGACCCCCTCAGTGATCATCTTCCCATCTTCTCTAGACATCTTCCGACTCCCTTACAAGTTACTCATAACTACATAACTACTAGATGCCATAAAAACTTTAACCCTGAAGCTTTCTCCAGCACCCTTAAATCTATTAACTGGATTCCCTTAAAAACCCTACCATTTGAAAATGCAGTAACTCACTTTAATACTATCTTCCTAAACATCCTAAATAATCATGCTCCCTTAATAACCAAAAGAATAAAAAGGAAAGCCACCCGCTGGGTAACAAAAAATACACTTACCACCATGCGACTCAGAGATAAAACATGGGCACAATACAAGCAAAACAAATCTACATCTAACCTCAATAAATACAAAACTATTCGTAACTTAGTAAAAAAACTCATCTCAATAGACCGCCAAAACTACTTTATCCAACTTCAAAACAATCATAAAACTAACCCACAAAAATTCTGGGCAGGTATAAATTCACTCTTAAAACCTGGCACTATAGAAAACTCAAACCCCAGCCCAGATTTACAAGACATAGATCTTGCTACCCAATTCAATTCTTTCTTCATAGATTCTATTTCCAAACTTACTTCTTCCTTTACACATAACAATGCACCTCCTACCCCCTCTACTCACAACCAACCTCCCCCTCCAACTCCTTTCTCTCATTCACCCCCACCTCATAACCAACCTCCCCCCAACTCCTTTCTCTCATTCACCCCCCCCTCAACTCCTCCCATTTTTGATTAAACCTACTCCAACTTCTACTATAAGAAAACTCCTACAGAAATTAAAACCATGCACCAATGCCCCTGACAACCTTCCCTCATACTACCTCAGTATAGCTGCTGATGCCATTGCCCTCCCTATCAGTATCCTCATCAATTGCTCTATCCAAGAAGGTTTAGTCCCTGAAACTTTGAAAAAAACTTACATCATCCCTCTACACAAAGGAGGAAATAATACTAACATCTCCAATTTCCGTCCCATAGCCATCCTCTCACCCATTTCTAAAGTCCTAGAGAAATATATCCACCTTCAACTCCTTCCCCATCTCTTGGACAACAATCTACTAACCCCTACCCAACACGGATTCAGACCCCATCATAGTACTATTACAGCCCTCCTATCCTTCCTTGAAACTGTGAATAAAGCTAGAGATTCTGGACTCATTGTATCTACCATTCTTCTCGATCTTTCTAAGGCCTTTGATACTATCTCCCATAACCCACTTCTTACTAAACTATCTAATCTAAACCTTTCTCTCTCCACTCAACTGGTTTAACAGCTATCTCTCCAATAGACAACAAGCAGTCAAGTGGAAAACAAGCTACCTCCTCCTTTCTAAATACCCCAACAGGTGTCCCACAAGGTTCCATTCTAGGCCCCCTTCTCTTTAATATTTTCATTAATAACTTTTTCCATGCTATCCCTCAGGCTAATATTATTCAATATGCAGATGATTCCACAATAATCTGCACTGCCTCATCCATCCAAACTCTTTTAAAGCTAACCCAGGATGCCTTCTCCACCACTGAAAATTGGATGAAAGACAACCATCTAGCTCTTAATGCTGCTAAAACCAAATTCATGATATTTGCTCCTTCAAAAACAACTAACATCGATCATAAATCATTCTCCATCTCCAGCCAAAATAACATCCCCCTTGAGCTTGTATCAGAAACCAAACTATTAGGAGTCCAAATTGATGACAAGCTTAAATTTAATTCCCATCTACTACAAAACATAAATAAAACCCACCAAAAACTTGGCATGCTCTACCGTCATAATCGATTTCTCAGCTTAGCTACTAAGATTACTCTCTCTACTACATTTCTGCTACCCTCCCTTCTCTATGGGGCACCTCTTCTTACTAACCTACAATCCTCCCTCAAAACCAAACTATCCTCTTGTTACAATAAAATGGCCAAATTCGCCACTTGTAACAAATCATCAACCCAGCATTGTGAACCACTCCACAAACTGAACTGGTTAGAACTACCCAACTACCTCTCCTACACCCAAATCACATATGCTCACAAACTGATTTTCCAGCCATCCCTCTGCCCCGCACTCTCTTCTACCTTTAAAATGCACCACACTCAATGACATCTAAGATCAAACAATCAAAACCTCATAGAAATTCACAGACCCCTCCACCCTCCTGGACAAAACCTCCTGTCCTTCTCACTAGCACTCTTATGGAACTCCCTTCCTCTCTCCATTCGTACCCTTACAAGCCTCCCATCCTTTAAAAAATCACTCCACTCTCATCTAACCTCCACATGGGAGTGCTCCTGCTCTCACCCCTCATAACATACTCTAGTACTTTTTCTCTTCTTTCACCTTAAACACCAGGTAGCATTACTCATGGGCTACCAGTATACTGCTCTCACCCCTCATAACCTACTCTTTACATTAGTACTTTTCTCTTCTGTCACTCAAAATCCCAGGTAGCATTACACATTGGCTACCAGCATACTAACTAACTCTCAAAAAATATATATATTGTTGTTCTTATAAGCTGTGTTTTTAAGCTGTGTTTTTAGCTCTTTCTACATGTTTAATTACATAAACTGTACAATGTTTAACCCCATGTAATGTATATGTATATCCTCATCTTTGTGTATTCTGTATGTGGAGCATTTCTCCCTAGGACTCCATTGAAAACGGGTTCTTCGAGCCCAATGGACTATCCTGGTTAAACAAACGCAAATAAATAAATAAATAATAAATGATGTCACAATGACAGGCAGGTATGAACCCAGCACTGAGCAGCATTATACGTTCTCCTAGGATGTTGTCACAATGACAAGCAGGTATGAACCTAGCACTGAGCAGCATTACACCTTCTACTGGGATGATGTCACAATGACAGGCAGGTATGAACCCAACACTGAGCAACATTATACATTTTCCTAGAATGATGTTACATTTTCCTAGAATGATGTCACAATGACAGGCAGGTATGAACCTAGCACTGAGCAGCATTACACCTTCTACTGGGATGATGTCACAATGACAGGCAGGTATGAGCCTAGCACTGAGCAGCATTATACCCTCTCCTAAGATGATGTCATAATGACAAGCAGGTATGAGCCTAGCACTGATTAGCATTACACCTTCTCCTAGGATGATGTCACAATGCCAGGCAGGTATGAAACTATCACTGAGCAGCATTATACCTTCTACTGGAATGATTTCACAATGACAGCAGCTATGAACCTTGCACTGAGCAGCATTATACCTTCTCCAAGGATGATGTCACAATGACAGGCAGGTATGAACCCAGCACTGAGCAGCATTACACCTTCTCCTAGAATGATACCTTCTCCTAGAATTATGTCACAATGACAGGCAGGTATGAGCCCAGCACTGAGCAGCATTAACCTTCTCCTAGAATGATACCTTCTCCTAGAATGATGTCACAATGACAGGCAGGTATGAGCCCATCACTGAGCAGCATTAACCTTCTCCTAGAATGATGTCACAATGACAGGCAGGTATGAGCCCATCACTGAGCAGCATTAACCTTCTCCTAGAATGATGTCACAATGACAGGCAGGTATGAACCTAGCACTGAGCAGCATTATACCTTCTCCTAGGATGGTGTCACAATGATAGGCATGTATGAGTCTAGCACTAGCAGCATTATACCTTCTCCAAGGATGATGTCACAATGACAGGCAGGTATGAGCCTAGCACAGAGCAGCATTACACATTCTCCAAGGATGATGTCTCAATGCCAGGCAGGTATGAGCCCAGCACTGAGCAGCATTATACATTCTCCTGGAATGATGTCAATATGACAGGCAGGTATGAACCTAGCACTGAGCAACATTATACATTTTCCTAGAATGATGTCACAATGACAGGCAGGTATGAACCTAGCACTGAGCAGCATTATACCTTCTCCTAGGATGGAGTCACAATGACAGGCAGGTATGAGCCTAGCAATGAGTAGTATTACACCTTCTCCAAGGATGATGTCACAATGACAGGCAGGTATGATCCCCGCACTGAGTAGCATTACACCTTCTCCTAGGATGATGTCACAATGACAGGCAGGTATGAAACTAGCACTGAGCAGCATTATTCCTTCTCCTAGAATGATGTCACAATGACAGGCAGGTATAACCCTAGCACTGAGCAACATTATACCTTCTTTCAAAATGATAACCACGAGAAACGGAAGAACAGTGCAAAATGAAAAATAATAAACAATCCACAAAGCACTGAATAGAGGAGAAGCCAGGCACCAGACAGCTGAAGCAGAATGGTAAAGTTTATTGTAGCAACCCAAACACAAACGTGAAACGCTTAGACAATGACAACGTGTTTTTCGTCAATGCAGCAGACTTCATCAGACAAAAAACAAAGCTTTAAAAACACACACATATATATATATATATATATATATATATATATATATATATATATATATATAGTGTGTGCCAAAAATTCAAATAAGCCAATAGATAGGTATCTCATGAATAAATAATGCATACTAAGCGGGCTTTTTTGAAATGTAAAAATGTATACCTTCATACAAAAAACATATATACATAAAAAAATATGTAACGTTGAATATATATGTATATATATATATATATATATATATATATATATATATAATTTCATCACTGGGGTTTAATAAAGCAGAAACTGTAAATTTGAAAGTGGAGTTAATAAACATTAAAAGCAGAAAGAGCAAAAGGAATAAATGATTCAACCTACTTTACTGTAGAAATACTTACAAATACTCCCACCTAGTGATCAAAGTGGAAATAGCAGGTATCCTAAAAATAGGAATCCTAAAATTATCATTTCATACAAACCTATAAAACCATAATTTCATAAAATTGTGTGTATTACCTAAAATATTTCAAAAAAGTATTCTTAAAACACGAAATAGAATGTTACAGAAGATAATAAAAGCTAATAATAATAAAGTGTAACATCAAATTAAATTCCTTACAACACTATTAAAATCTATAAATGGTATAATAATTTAAATATATAATGTATGTCCAACATAATAAAATGTGTAAGTGAAAAATATATAAATATATATGGCTATAAATATAACTTTAAAAATGACTTAAAAATAAATAAAATGACTTAAAAATAAATATAGCATAAATATTAGAATTTAAATTTTTTTTTTTTTAAATTGAATGGGTAGCGGACCTTCACAATCTAGCAGCCCTCATTTTTAAAACTGGGCCAAGGGAAACATTGTCCTTTAGTCCTGGGGACCTGTTGGCTTCAAGAATAATTTGCCAATATAATTCTCGATATTCAATCTTTGTTTCCCATAACCCACCCCTCTCATCTTTTTGTATTTCTTCTATAATAAAAAAAGTGTATTTAGCTAGGGGGCAGGTGTGTGTGTGATTTAGCTAGGGGGCAGGTGTGTGTGTGTTTGTATAATGCGTTGGTTATTTTCTTAGTTTTTATATCATTGAAATGTTCACATATTCTTCTTCTAATCTTTCTTTCAGTTTTACCAACGTAGAAACTCGAACAAGCTTTACATATAGCAATGTGAACCACTCCTGCAGAATCCCAAGTATCGTGGCACTTGTCTATTATTTCCTTTCCGCTAGCTTCAATAAAAACACTTGTGGTATCAGCCATCCAAGGGCATTGCGCACACATTTTACATGAAAAAGTGCCATTAGGCTTAACTGTTTTCCTTTTCACGTTATGTATAGGCAACAAGCAATCTTTTATATTGCGTCCCCTTCTAAAAATAAACTTGAGGGGTGTAGTCTCTTGTAGACCAAGATCACTAATTCTAGTAAATTTGTCCCATTCTTTTACAAAAGTTTTCTGGATAATGCCACCATCTCCACTAAAATCTGTTATAAAAGCTCTACTGTAATTCTTATCAATATTTTTAGGGGGATCTAGGGCCTCTGTGGTAGTGTTATTGTATACCAACGCATTATACAAACACACACACACCTGCCCCCTAGCTAAATACACTTTTTTTATTATAGAAGAAATACAAAAAGATGAGAGGGGTGGGTTATGGGAAACAAAGATTGAATATCGAGAATTATATTGGCAAATTATTCTTGAAGCCAACAGGTCCCCAGGACTAAATGACAATGTTTCCCTTGCCCCAGTTTTAAAAATGAGGGTTGCTAGATTGTGAAGGCCCACTACCCATTCAATTTAAAAAAAAAAAAAAAAAAAATTTAAATTCTAATATTTATGCTATATTTATTTTTAAGTCATTTTATTTATTTTTAAGTCATTTTTAAAGTTATATTTATAGCCATATATATTTATATATTTTTCACTTACACATTTTATTATGTTGGACATACATTATATATTTAAATTATTATACCATTTATAGATTTTAATAGTGTTGTAAGGAATTTAATTTGATGTTGCACTTTATTATTATTAGCTTTTATTATCTTTTGTAACATTCTATTTCGTATTTTAAGAATACTTTTTTGAAATATTTTAGGTAATACACGCAATTTTATGAAATTATGGTTTTATAGGTTTGTATGAAATGATAATTTTAGGATTCCTATTTTTAGGATACCTGCTATTTCCACTTTGATCACTAGGTGGGAGTATTTGCAAGTATTTCTACAGTAAAGTAGGTTGAATCATTTATTCCTTTTGCTCTTTCTGCTTTTAAAGTTTATTAACTCCACTTTTATATTTACAGTTTCTGCTTTATTAAACCCCAGTGATGAAATTATATATATACATATATATTCAACGTTACATATTTTTTTATGTATATATGTTTTTTATATGAAGGTATACATTTTTACATTTCAAAAAAGCCCGCTTAGTATGCATTATTTATTCATGAGATGCCTATCTATTGGCTTATTTAAATTTTTGGCACACTATATATATATATATATATATATATATATATATATATATATATATACATGTGTGTTTTTAAAGCTTTGTTTTTTGTCTGATGAAGTCTGCTGCATTGAGGAAAAATGCGTTGTCATTGTCTAAGCGTTTCACGTTTGTGTTTGGGTTGCTACAATAAACTTTACCATTCTACTTCAGCTGTCCAGTGCCTGGCTTCTCCTCTATTCAGTGCTTTGTGGATTGATCTTTCAGAATGATGTCACAATGACAGGCAGGTATGAACCTTGCACTGAGCAACATTATACCCTCTCCTAGAATGATGTCACAATGACAGGCAGGTATGAACCTAGCACTGAGCAGCATTACACATTTTACTGGGATGATGTCACAATGACAGGCATGTATGAGCCTAGCACTGAGCAGTATTATACGTTCTCCAAGTACGATGTCACAGTGACAAGCAGGTATGAGCCTAGCGTTGAGCTGCATTATACATTCACCAAGGATGATGTAACAATGACAGGCATGTATGTGCCTTGCATGGAGCAGCATTATACCTTCTCCTGGAATGATGTTACAATGACAAGCAGGTATGAACCTAGCACTGAGCAGCATTATACCTTCTCCTAGAATGATGTCATAATGACAGGCAGGTATGAACTTGGCAGTGAGCAGCATTACACCTTCTCCAAGGATGATGTCACAATGACAGGCAGGTATGAACCTAGCACTAAGCAGCATTACACCTTCTCCAAGGATGATGTCAAAAGGACAGGCAGGTATGAACCTAGCATTGAGCAGCATTACACATTCTCCATAGATGATGTCACAATGACAGGCAGGTATGAACCCAGTATTCAGCAGTGTTATACCTTCTACTGGGATGATGTCAGAATGACAGGCAGGTATGAACCTAGCACTGAGCAGTATTACATCTTCTCCTAGGATGATGTCACAATGACAGGCAGGTTTGAACCTAGAACTGAGCAGCATTACACCTTCTCCTAGGATGATGTCACAATGATAGGTAGGTATGAACCCAGCACTGAGCAGCATTGCACCTTATCCAAGGATTATGTCACAATGACAGGCAGGTATGAACCTAGCATTGAACAGCATTATACCTTCTCCTGAGATGATGTCACAATGACAGGCAGGTATGAACCTAGCATTGAGCAGCATTATACCTTCTCCAAGGATGATGTCAAAATGACAGGCAGGTATGAACCTAGCACTGAGCAGCATTATACCTTCTCGAAGGATGATGTCACAATGACAGGCAGGTATGAACCTAGAACTGAGCAGCATTACGCCTTCTCCAAGGATGATGTCACAATGAGAGGCAGGTATGAGCCCATCACTGAGCAGCATTACACCTTCTCCAAGGATGATGTCATAATAACTAGTCGGTACGAACCCAGCATTAAGCAGCATTACACCTTCTACTGGGATGATGTCACAACAGGCAGGTATGAACCCATCACTGAGCAGCATTATACCTTCTACTGGAATGATGTCACAATAACAGGCAGGTATGAATCCAGCACTGAGCAGCATTATACTTTCTCCAAGGATCATCACCAACATGGGGACTCTATGCTCCAGACCAGAAGTGTATCCCTCACTGGTAAGATCAGACCATAAACTAATCTTACTGGATATTCACATCCCGACCCCACCCCCTGCCCCGAAAACCACAGTGAAAAACTTCTCTAAAGCAAATTTCACACTCCTCAAAACCGAGGTGGAATCCTTCAAAGCCCCCGGGCCTGTGGAAAATATGGCCCAGACCACAGAATCCTTTATAAATGCATTCTATGAACACCTTCAGGAATGCATGGATCATGCAATCCCAAATAAAATCAAGACCCAGTCCTCCAAAGGCAGACGTCCTGTCTGGTGGACCCCAGCCATAAACAAACTATACAATAGAAGGAGGAAGCTACTACATGATAGAGCAAAATCCCAAAAGGAAGGCATCTCTGATCAGTATTAGCAAAAAACTACGGGCACTCATAAAATCGTCTAAGGCCAGCTTAGAGAGAAAAATTGCACAGGAGACTAAGGATAATCACAAGGCTTTCTTTAGATATGTTAGGAACCTGGGTGGGAATTCCCAGATATGCTCAGAATTAGTCCAAAATTACAAAAAATACACCAAACCCACAGACATTGCCAACATCCTAGCTGACAGGTTCAGCGCAAACTTCTCCCCCCTCCCCACCAAAAGGGCAAATATCTATCCCAGCAGAGTGCTGCCCCCCTGACATCTCAGATGTTCAGGTAAGAGCCGCCCTCTCCAAAGCAAAAAACACAGCATCAATGGGACCAGATGGTGTCCCGGGCTGCGTCCTACATGAACTCGAAGAAGAGCTAAACCCAAACATAAAACTACTGTTCAATCTCAGCCTTACTACAGGATATGTACCCAAAGAGTGGTGTACAGCAACAGTGGTCCCTCTCCACAAAGGTGGTGCCTCAACGGATCCTGGAAACTATCGCCCCATAAGCCTGACTAGCTTGGTCTGCAAAGCTATGGAAAGGATCATCATGGACCTCATAAATAAAGATATTGGGGACCTACAGATACTGGATCCTACCCACTTCGGCTTTGTTAAGGGCAGATACTGCCTTTTAAACCTGGTCGATTTCTTTGAAACAGTCACCAAGGCCATTGTGAGGGAAGGTGGTCCACACAGCCTACCTGGACTTCGCAAAAGCCTTCGATACAATACCCCACTCGGGCATTATAGATAAGCTCACCGGCTTAAATATAAACCCCTATGTCACTAGATGGGTTGAAAACTGGCTCAAGGACAGAACCCACATGGTTAGAATTGCTGGAGCCATGTCAGACTCCAAACCAGTTACAAGTGGCGTCCCACAAGGCTCAGTCCTGGGACCTCTCTTGTTCGGTATATATTTCTCGGAGGTACAGGCCAACACAGAAGGACTGTGGCTGACCAACTTCGCAGATGACTGCAAACTGGGCACCATAATCGACTCTCCAGCTGACACAAGCATCCTCCAAAAGGGCCTCATAGAAACAGACAACTGGTGCCAGAGCCATGGCCTCAAGCTAAATGCCAAAAAGTGTATAGTCATCCCCTTTGGCAAAAACAAAGTGCCCACAAATTACCACATAGGTGGTAATCCATTAAGTATGGAAGAAGTAATTAGGGACCTGGGGACACAAGTTGATAGCAATCTCTCATTTGACATCCATGTGGCCAAAGTGGTTAGAAAAACATTTTATATAGCCCACCTAATCATGAAGGGATTCACATCTAGATCAGGGGAGGTCATCGTTCCTCTTTACTCATCCCTCATCAGGCCCATAATCGAGTACAATGCCCCTTTTGGGATGTACCTTACAAGACACCTGCAGCAACTGGAAAGACCCCAAAAGTACCTCACCAAGAGGATCAAAGGGATCAAACAGATGCCATATGCTGCCCGGTTAAAGAAATTCCAGCTCTACTCAGTGGCATACGACCTGCTCAGAGGCGATCTGTGCCTGACGTATAAAGCCATGTCCAACCCGGAATTAATGGACATGCTGCACCTCAGAAAATCCAAATCCCATCGAGCTACGCACTCAGAAGACTTGAACCTCAGCACTGAAATAAATAGGACATGCTGGAGGGACAGATTCATAACCCAGAGGCTCCCTTCACTCTGGAATAAAATCCCAGTCCAGGTTAGGCAGAGTCCCTCATTGACTCTCTTCAAGAGAAATCTTGATGAGTAGATGGGGGATCATAGGTTTACCCCGGGTATCACTTCTGTGTCATTGTTAGACAGAGGCACAGTATACTAACCTCGAAAAAGGGCATAGCAAAATTAATTTAAAATGGGTGGTGAAAGCCAAACACACTCTGGCTAGGCTTATAAATGCCCTAGGGCAGAATAGCCTAGTGTGAACCTATGAACCTGTGAACCCAGCACTGAGCAGCATATACCTTCTTCAAGGATGATGTCACAATGACAGGCAGGTATGAGCCTAGCACTGAGCAACATTATACCTTCTCCTAGAATGATGTCGCAATGACAGGCAGGTATGAGCCTAGCACTAGCAGCATTATAGTTTCTCCAAGGATGATGTCACAATGACAGGCAGGTATGAACCCAGCACTGAGCAGCATTATACCATCTCCTATGATGATGTCACAATGACAGGCAGGTATGAACCTAGCACTGAGCAGCATTACACCTTCTACTGGGATGATGTCACAATGACAGGGAGGTATAAGCCCAGCACAGAGCAGCATTATACCTTCTCCAAGGATGAAGTCACAATGACAGGCAGGTATGAGCCCAGTACTGAGCAGCATTATACCTTCTACTGGGATGATGTCACAATGACAGGC
This sequence comes from Protopterus annectens, assembly GCF_019279795.1. Lineage (NCBI taxonomy): Eukaryota > Metazoa > Chordata > Ceratodontiformes > Protopteridae > Protopterus > Protopterus annectens. Next base: position 1,806,528,351 of record NC_056744.1, read on the forward strand.
AGGTATGAACCTAGCAGTGAGCAGCATTACACCTTCTCCAAGGATGATGTCACAATGACAGGCAGGTATGAACCTAGCACTGAGTAGCATTATACCTTCTTTTAGAATTATGTCACAATGACAGGCAGGTATGAACCTAGCACTGAGCAGCATTATACCTTCTCCTAGGATTATGTCACAATGACAGGCAGGTATGAACCCAGCACTGACAGGCAGGTATGATTGTCCTAGAATGATGCAATATGAGCAAAAAATATTTGACTTCAATAATGAATTTAATTTTTGGTGTCATTCAAAGGAGGTCCAACACAGTCCACACCGATATTGTTTCTTTTAGGTAATGCCATCCTGATTAACCTACCAACATAATGAAACAAGCAAAGGAATATGTGAAAGTGTTACCAATTAATGCTAGGAGCCTGAACAAGAAACCCCACTCCCTGCAATACCTTCTCGCCCTGGAGGATGTAGATGTCTGTCTAGTGACTGAAGCATGGTTTAAATCAGAGGACAGGGCTTTGGCTATACAGGGCTAGAACCCTTCCACACATTTAGACCAGATACTGCACAGGAGAGGAAAGAGTTGGAGGTGTTCCAGTCCTTATCCAGAAGAGACTCTCATCAAGGCTGGTAAAGCAGCATGAAGCACTATTAGCTAGCTATGGAACTCCCTCTATGACAAAAGAAAGCAGAATGTATAAATACAGGAACTAGAATTACTCAGTATTAAACCCAATACCATTTTCCTTAGTGATTTAAACCATCCAACTATAGACTGGGAAACCTACACCACCGCTAGTGCACAAGGACTTTGTCAATACAAATGTTCTAGAACAATTAAACTACCCACAAAGGAAGAATAACACCTTGGACATTGTCTTTACTAATATGGAAGCATCTTGCACCATCCATTGTATATCTTCATCACTTGTCAGGTCTGACCATAAAACAGTCTCTTTCAAAATAAAGCTGAAACCAGAGATCCCTTCCACCAAAGGTACCTGTTGAAATTTCTTTAAAACAGGCTACCTACTTCTAAGTGGCACATTGGCAAGCTTCAAATCTGCACCTAACCCAGCTAACTCCACTGAATAAGCAGAAAGGTACACCACCACACTATTCCAGCATGTAAACAGCTGCACAGATGCAACTGGACTCCATAGAAACAAATGCAGGGCAAACCCCAGAAACAAACCCACATGGTGAAACCATAATATCAAAAAACTTTATAACAAAGGGAAAACCATTTTAACTGAATTCAAGAAGAGCAATTCCCATAATATTAGAGCCCTCATCACTGAAATAAGCACCTCAAAAGCTTAATAAAATCGACCAAAGCCATGTCTGAGGCTACCCAAGCCAAAGACATGGGATGTTTTAGTTATGTTCATAATCTCAAAAGCACAGCACAGCAATGTGCCAAGGAGCTGATAGTGAATGATGCTACTTACACTAAGACAGAAGATATAGCAAACCTACTTGTCATTAAATTTATCTCAACTTTACCCTTCTCACCTGTCCGTCTATCCTCAAGATTTATCTGAAACTACCTCCAGCTACCACATAAGACCAAGTCATAACTGTGCTATCAAAAGCTAAAATATTGTATTGATGAGTCCTGACAGTATCCCTGGATGCATCTTAAATAGCATGTTTTAGCCACACCCCTAACAACACTGTTCAGTCTCAGCCACACCCCTAACAACGCTGTTCAGTCTCAGACACACCCGTAACAACACTGTTCAGTCTCAGCCACACCCCTAACAACACTGTTCAGTCTCAGCCTACATATAGGGTTTGTACCAAGTGACTGGAGAACAGCCACAGTCATTCGCCTGCATAAGGGTGGACCTTCCACAGACCCAGGCAATTACAGAACCATAAGTCCGACCAGTCTTATATACAAAGCCATGGACAGACTTATCATGGAATTAATAAATCAGGAGAGGGAACCTCCAAAAACTGGACCCATCTTAGTTTGGATTCAACAACAACAGATTATACTTATTTACTTACTTACTTACTCAACCTGGTGGATTTTTTTGAAAAGGTCACCAAAGCAAAGAATGAAGGCAAAATGGTACACACCACTTACTGCGAACTGGCCAAACACATGGCCAGGTTGACGTATGTAATCTGTACCATTTTGCCTTCATCTGTTGCTTTGGTGAAATGATGCACACCGCATACCTCATCCTGGCCAAAGCATTTGGCAAAATTCCCCAGTCAGGCATAGTAGAAAATCTAAATAAACTGGGAATAAACACCTATGTCACTCATTGGATTGCCAACTGGCTCACAGATAGGATGCAGATAATCTAAATAGGGGAAGTTACCTCCATAAAGAGACCCGTCACCAGTGGAGTCACCCCAAGGTCTGTACTGGGACCTTTCCTGTTTATTTATTTTTCTGAAGTAAAAGTCAATACCACAGGGCTCTGGCTAAGTTTGCAGATGACTGCAAGCTAGAAGCAGTCATTGAATTCCCACATGACTTTGCCATCCTGAACAAGGTTTGTCTTAAATAAAAAACTGTTGTCAAAATTATGGACAGAAACTAAATGCCAAAAAAATGCAGTATTGAATCCTTTAGGAAGTCATCTACCCCAGGGGACTACCAGAATATGTTCCTAAGACTTGACCCAGTTGTTTGGGATTTGGGAACTTATGTCGATAGTCATCTAATGTTTGACCAGCATGTGTTTATTGCTGTAAGAAATTCCTTCTATATTATACAGCTTATAAACAAAAGGATTGTGTCTAGATCTAGAGATGTCATTGCCCCCTTTATCCAGGCCTCATTAGGCAAATCATTGAATATAATGCCCCCTTTGGCATGCATCTGTCCAGACACATGCAACAACTGGAATGGCCACAGAGATACCTTGCTAAAAGGATACAAGGCCTAAACATCATGTCCTACATGGACTGACTCAAAGTCCTGTCACTATATTCGGTATCCTACAGACTGCCAAGAGGTGACCTGCATCTGGTATACAGGGAATCCTCCAACCCAGTACTGATGGATTTACTGCACATCAACAAGTCAAATGGCATCAGAAATACTTGGACCAAGTATCTAAAACTCATCTGTACCATCAACAGAATTGTTTGGAGAGACAGGTGCATCTCTCAGAGGTTACTTGCTGCTGTGGAACAGACTCCCCATCCACATAAAATAAGTCATACCTGATCATATTCTAGCACAACTTAGATCTACGGATAGGAAACAAAGGAAACAAAAAATTTACCGCAGAACTGCCCCCGTACTATTAATGGACAGAGGCAGTTCCTAAATGCTTTATTCCATGTATGGATCCCCTCATTATCTATGGTATGATCCCAGTTAGGGATTAGGGGAATATATAATTAACGACCATGACCAATCTTTAACCAAATGGGAAAGGTCATTTCAAGCATAAAATGGGAATTGGATAGCCTTAAAATGGCCTTCAAGAGAAGCTCGCCTAGAATGTACTTATGCTCTAGTGACCCAAATTATTAACTTAACTGTCCTTTTTGATACTACAGTTTGAAGCAGAATCTTGCACTTATATTTGTGTCAGTAGCTTTTGACCAGCAGCGTTACTTGGTGTCCTGAACATGTTAATGTCCACACTGCTCCTTCTCACGCCCTTCAGCTCTAATGCTTCAAAATAATCTTCAGACAGTGTTACACAAGGAATCTTTATTTAAATTAACATTTATTAATTATCTAGACTTATTGCCAGCAATCTGACTTGCAGTCTTATCTCACTACTCTTGATATGCTCTCAGATTTCAGAATATGAAATCTGTTCACTTTGTTAGTAATGACAAATAACTTTTCTTGTTTCTGCTCAGCAGCATTTAAATTTTCTGAGAGCTCCATGGTATAGAGGGCTAGATCACTGAGTATTGTGCAAGTGACCCTCATTCAATTGTCAGCCCGGTTGCCTGGTAGGAACTGTCTGGGGTGGATGAGAGTGAGTTCCCGCTGCCTTCATGCTCAGAATTGCTACAAAATGTAATCTTAACCAGCTGACCTAGCTGTCAGTTTTCACTATATTATAACAGAATATGCACCTTCATGGCCTGGATGTTCACAACGTAAGAAGTACATGGATAGAACACATTACTTAAAAAAGATGATCACCTGTTTCCTAAAGGAAAGTGGCCAGTTGTGCGCCCTATGACCCAAATAACCCAAGACTGAATAGTGGCTCAAGCACTGGGGCAGCCAGAAGGGGGAGGGTAGGAATGAAAGGGATAATGCAAACTCACCCATGCTGGGCTGATGGATATTGTGGCTTCAGGTCATCTGATTACTCACATGCAAGTAGAGGCTTACATAACACTAAGTGCTGTGGACTAGGGGTTGTGGGCTTGGAGATCTCAAGCCTGTGATGGTAGCTTTTTCAGACAGATACATAATCATGTAAGAGGGTGGGTTCTATTGGATTGTCCTGTGATACAAAACACCAAAAATCCACAAACAACGAACTGTTAAACTGAAACGGAATTCAATAAAAGTCGGCCAAAAAGAGTTAGTGCTATTTATTATAAATTACACTTTCAGCTAGGACAGTGCCTAGCCTTCTTCAGACAAACAGTTAAAATATGGTAAACCAATGCCTTTTATCTAATCAAGTCAGTGATGTCATCAATTAAGCAATGTTGTTAGTAACCATAACAACATATTATCATAACTACTTTTATATAACAAGTTATAACTCATTAACTTATAATACAGGAAATGATGAACAAAACCATATATACTCCTATCTCATCTTATGTTTAAAAACACACTTATATGTGTATACATGTTAAAAACTGAACTATACAAATTAATAAGTCAAATTCATAAAAATACTTATGAAGTCCCTGGTTCTCCTTTGTGTGAATATAAGGACTAAAAAGTACCTAATTAAACAAACGCTGCACTAACCAACCTTTAATTCCTGGTTAAACTGTCATATGCAAGAACTTTGTATATTTGCATTGTATTCAATTTTTATCTATTCAAAGTTAGGAGTTTCAACAGACTTTTCATGGAAATACTGTCATTAGGTACTTTTTAGTCCTTATATTCACACAAAGGAGAACCAGGGAATTCATAAGTATTTTTATGAATTTGACTTATTTAGTATGAATTTGATTTAATGTTTTAAGTAGAGTATGTTGTTATTAAATTTGTATAGTTCAGTTTTTAACATGTATACACATATAAGTGTGTTTTTAAACATAAGATGAGATAGGAGTATATATGGTTTTGTTCATCATTTCCTGTATTATAAGTTAATGAGTTATAACTTGTTATATATAAAAGTATGCGATAATATGTTGTTATGGTTACTAACAACATTGCTTAATTGATGACATCACTGACTTGATTAGATAAAAGGCATTGGTTTACCATATTTCAACTGTTTGTCTGAAGAAGGCTAGGCACTGTCCTAGCTGAAAGTGTAATTTATAATAAATAGCACTAACTCTTTATTTCTGCTTCGTTCAGTTTAACAGTTCGTGGATTGTCTTGTGATGACATGGGCACTTATTCCAGTTACCAGTGCTGGTATTAGATGCAGAAAAGCTAAAAAAAAAGACAAAGCATGGGAGAAAACTGAATCTCGAAAATTGCTCTTTTCTTTAAAAACTTCTTTTTGAGGGGGGACAAGCCCACCCTCCATCCACCCCATGTCACACCCCAAACATAAATATATATACCACCTCCAAGATCACCATACCATTCAGACATTCACTCTCCATATTTCGGGACTCACTCTAGCAGGTCCTGACATGTCAAACGGTTACCATTACATTTATATTTATATATAGAGTGTGTGTGTGTGTGTGTGTGTGTGTGTGCGCACGCGCGCGCACACACACACACACACACACACACACACACACACACACACACACACTCTATATATAAATATAAATGTAATGGTAACCGTTTGATATGTCAGGACCTGTTAGAGTGAGTCCCGAAATATGGAGAGTGAATGTCTGAATAGTATGGTGATCTTGGAGGTGGTATATATATTTATGTTTGGGGTGACATGATGGGCTGGTCCCCTCAAAAGAAGTTTTTAAGGAAAAGAGCAATTTTCGAGATTCAGTTTTCTCCCATGCTTTGTCTTTTTTTTTAGCTTTTCTGCATCTAATACCAGCATTTTGAGTGCCAACATTTCAGTAAGGAGCATATATATATATATATATATATATATATATATATATATATATTATAGGTTAGATATAGATAGACAGATATATGATTACATATATAATAACCTGAAGTCCTCTAAAACAGCATAAGATTGACAGAACAAATTGACAGAAAAATATCTAAACGGACAAAAAAATCTAAACACAAAATATTGACAAAATCTTACCACATTCAAAACAAATATTTTTCAGGGGCAAACCTCCCTGCAAGTTATGCATACCAAAGCTGATATCACACCACAGTGGGAAAAGGGCATAAACCCTTTCCCTAGTATAACTCCAGTTTTGTTAGTATTTTGCATTTAGATGTTTAGGCAATTTTAAGTAAAACACATGTTTTTGACACAGATTCCATTATTTTCTGCCACCACATATCCCACTTTATATTTTCTTTAATATTTCACCCACCACTCAATCCATTTTTTATAAAATTTTCTCATACCCTTATGTGGGATAAAAGGCTTTCTTCCTTTGCTCCAGCATCACACATAACTTGAATTAATCTATTAACCCATTTTCCCTCCTTTATAGCTTGTTCCTTATCCCCAAAAATAGTCCCGTATTGCCAAATGATCAGAAAATCCTACAATTTAACTAGCACTATCAAAGTCTGTTTATTATTTACTTCTAATTGCAAAGTCACCTTCTATCCTTATATTACCTGTTTTCTTTTTGTCCCCAATCTTGATTTGGTAACTGATAACTTCTTTAGATATCTTCATATCCTTTCTGCTTTCCTTTATTTCCCCCCTTCAATCACAGTTAAAGTGTCCTTCAGCAATATCTACGTTTACAGCCACGTATTTTTTTTAATTTCTTCAGACATATCATATCTATCATCCTTGTACTTGCATGAATAGAATATTCCTAACTTTTTACATTTTGCATCCCAGTCCAGCAATGTCATTCTTTCAGTCTTAACATAAGGTGATGGAATTGAAATCATGATTCCTGAACACATTTCTCCACTTCCCTTCCCTGTTGTTGTCAAATTGTTTTTCTACACTTAACAAGCTTATATCTAACAGATTACATCTTTCTTAACCTTTCATTGCCACTGAATTACACATTCTCCTTTCTAAATGTTGATACTACTTGCATTCAATGATATCAAGACAAGTTAACCCCCTCCTTTTTTGTCATTTTTTTGTTCAAAATAATTTGTCTCTTCCTGTACCTAACTCCTGTGCTCCTCTCCTTTAAGCCCTTGGGTTCCTTTTTTGGGGAAATTAAAAAATTTATTCTTTGGGGTTAAAATTAGTAAAAACAGGAAAAATTTCTTTTCCCTTCTTAACCAAGGAAAGCCTCTGGGGCTCCCCCATCACAGGAACCCTTTATTGGCACCAAATTTAAATTGCTGGTTTCCCGTTCATTTTTTATTTTTTGGGTTTTTGGGGTTTTTACCTTTAATTCCCCTTTTAAAGTTTTTGGGCGTTTTTGTTAAACCTTTTCTTTTTCCTCACAATAAACCCCCTTAAAATTTTACCAAGTTTGACTTTTAAAATATGTTTCCGGTTTTTAGCAATTTTTTTTGGCCCCCGGTGAACCTTTGGGGTTTTACCCACATAAAAGGTTTGGGAAAAACAATTTATATAAAACCTTCCCTTTGAAGGTATAAAATCTAAAACTTTATTTTAAAAATTTCCCCAAAGTAAATGTTTTTTTGCTAATTTTTAAAAGGGAACCAAACAGGCTCCCCCAAAAAAGGTTTTAAAAACATTTTTGGTTTTTGACCTTTTTTCTTTTGAGATCAATTTAAGAAACTTAATCTTTAAAAATGGGGCCCCAAAATTTTAAATTCAATGGGGGGGGACAAAGGTTTTGGGATTTTTAAATTTAAAAACCCAAAAGCCGTTTTTTTAAAGGGTGAAAAAAGGGTTTTTAAAATTTGGGCAATTTATCCAAAAAAGGGAACATTAAAATCCCCTAAAAGAAAAGGTTCAAGGGGGGGGGGGGGGGGGGGGGGGGGGGGGGGGGGGGGGGGGGGGGGGGGGGGGGGGCCCCCCCCCCCCCCCCCCCCCCCCCCCCCCCCCCCCCCCCAATTTTTGGGACTTGGGGGGCCCCTTTTAAAAAAAGCCTAAAAACCAAGGAAAAATTTTAAAACCTTTTTAAAAAAAGGAATTCCCTTTTTAGTCCCCGGCCCAACCTTGGGGCACCCCTGGGTTCAATGGGGGGAAACAGAGGTTGGGGAAATTAGCAATTAGTCCAGAGATTGTTTCGTTATTTTAAATTCTAAGACACTTTTGGACATATTCCTTATATTGGCAACTTCTGGAGTGATGCTGCTGTAAGTGAATTTTGAAACCTCAGCTTAAAATGTGATTAGATTAGTACATTTGAATTCCTTGAATTCTAGATATTGGTTTCAGTGGATTCAGAAAGGAGAAGGTAACTAGTGTATAATCTGATGTAAACAAGGAACGAGATACCAGGAAAATCTTAAGTGAAAACCCTGTATTTATAAGGCCCAGACTAGGGACACTTTGTCCTCTAGGGGTTTGTTAACAATCTTGTCTAGAGAGTTTTTGCTATTAAATCTAAGAACTTTTGGACATATCTTATATTGGAGGTAGGATAGATAATGGAGTTCTTCTTTACAGGAACTCATCAAATACATTCAGGAACCTTACATGATTTTCATGGGACACAGAGAGTCCTGTAACAGGCTATAAACCAATTATTAGCCAGGAACACTATATCTTCTAGTTATCTGGAGCTCAATGAATCCCATTTGTGGGTTTTTGGGAATCTGTCTACAGGTAATATGGTCCCTAACAAATATGGAGATGCCACCACAGTTGCCATCAGGTCTGAAGACATTATAGGCATAAACCCAGATGTGAAGGAGTGCTTTCTATACATTCAAATCAAGTTTTAATAATTACACAGATACGGCTATGTTCCAAAGGCAGGAGAGCCACAAGGTCAGACAACTTGCTGTTGATACTTCTGGCATTAAGCAAAGCCAACTTAATGTGATCCTGTTTTGGATATGAAGTGTTAGTTATGTTGGGATGTCCATTAGCTAGACTCTGTCTAAAACAGGCACTATGTGGGTAGCAAAGACTTTAGCCAGTGTGCATAAACCTTAGAGTGGGAGGTGCAGAACATCCTTAGAAAAGCAAGCAGGACTGCTGCATCTCATTCCATGCTGACACACACTGAATCCCCCTGGACCAAACAAAAATGATGAGGGATCCTACAAAAGCTTTTTTCAAACTGGGAACAGACAGGAAGACCTGCAATAGAGATAATGGGGGGGGGGGGTGACTACAATGTCAGTATAGAAACAGAAAAAGACAGGCTGTATGGAAGGAGGGAATATAACAAAAGATAAGGTAGAACTAGACCAAGGAGTGAAAGATGGATGGTGACTAGACATGGAAGGAAGGGTATCCACTCAACAGGAAATGCATCTTCTCAAGAAACATTCTGAGACCAGCAAGAAAGTTAGGCTGGTTCTTAGGGAAGGAAAACTTAATGGGAATAATGAAAGAGATCCAAATACAGGAGAGACACATATCAAATCATGCAGCAGTGAGACCTAAGGGAAGTGTGCAGAAACAAAAGCAATAAGAAGGGGCTGGAGGTGGGCTTGTTATAAAAGGAAGGAGACAGAAACCAAAGAAATACTGTAAGGACTAATAAAGGAGTCAAAACAGGACAATGAGAAACACTGGGACAAAGTGGAAGAGACTTGGTCAGATAGGATCAAGGCCACTGTCAAGTGAAAAGTAATGAGCATAGAATATAAGAGAAGGAAAGAAGGAAGGGTGATTGGGGAGTCGGGGAGAGAGAGAGGGACAGCTAGTAGTGGTACAAAACAAAGCTGGAAGAAATTAATGCAGAAGGGAAGCACTGCAGAACAGAGAAAAGGCACTAAAGTGGAAAGAGAGAGCAAAATTATTACAGAGCAATTCAACAATGGTACTGAGGGACTAGTGTTGGATAGTGGGGAGGGGGGCACAAGGAAAAAAGCTAGCCAAAAATACAAGAAAAAACAAGGAGAGAAAATGAGATATACAGATGATAAGGGGGGGATACTTAAAAGATGACAATGTAATCAGAGAAAGATTTAAGGAATATGAGAGGGAGATTTACAAACAGTGAGGAATGGAAGTCTCAGAATGGAACTTGGGAAAGAATGTAGAAGGATATGTATCTGAGAATGAAGAACGACACAAGCTGAATACAGAGATGACAAGGGATGAATGAAGGAAACCATACACAAGATGAAGTGAGGGAGCTGGGGTCCATATAAACTCTCTAGAGTTTTACAAATGACAAGAAAAGGACATGTGGAAGGTCCTAGAGAGGAGTACAAGAGAATACAGATCTCAGGCAAAATATCTAAAAATATGAGGACAGCCAGAACAACCATGATACCTAAAGGATGAGGAGACAGGGAGGAAGTGGGGTATGACAGGACTATGTCTTTGATTAATGTATGAAATCAAGACTTCGCAAGGATATTGGCAAGACAACTGGATGAAGGACTGAACAAAATAATGTAAGCAGATCAAATGGCTTTGTGTAGGGAAGGAAGGCAGAAACAAAATGATGGAACGTAATAGAATTTATCCTCCATCAGGAAAATAAGCAGGAAAGGAAAGGTGGGATTGTGCTCTTTGACCTGCAGATGACCTTTAATATGGTGAGGTAGGAATTCCTAATGAAGATGCTGCAGTGAAGGTAGGCAGGGGAAAAGTTCATACTTTGGATGCCAAGACCCAGAAATTGAAATACTCAAATGGAAAAGTATTGAAGAAGACAAGGATAGAGGGTGTCCTCTAGTCCCATACCTGTTCATGACTGTGTTTGAGCAGCTTGCGGTGGAAGTCAGACACAATTTAGCAATTGTTGAAGAAAAGCAAAGGATAAAATCTCAGCTTGTGTTTTACACATATGGCTGCATTTTAATGTCAGGGGATGTACCAGTGGGAGCTGTAAGAAAGACAATGGAGGGAACAGTATCTCAGTGTGTGTTACATGCAGATGACTGGATGTTTACATCACAAGATGTGACTGTAGCAATGGGAACTGTAAGACATACATTGGAGGGGCAGTATCTTAGTTTGTGTTACATGCAGATGGTTGCTTGTTAATGTCAGGGAACAGGGCTGTACGAATGTGAATTGTAAGAGGTATTGTAGGGGATAGTATCTCAGAGTGTATGTTATATGCAGATGACTACATGTTAATGTCAGAAGATGTGGATGCAGCAATGGGAACTGTAATAGAGACTTTTGAGAAATGTAATGAAATGGTGGGACTCAGGTGCAATAACCAAAAGACAGTGGTACCAAAATTAGAAAAGAGAATGGAGAAAGGGGAATATATGAGATAAAAGAGGCAGAGTTCTCCAGGTACCCAGGGCTCTATGTTGGGAACATGGCCACAGAGCTAACAGGGAAAAGCCTAGAGAAAGTTGAAAAAAGATAAGAGATACACCCCAGATTGGGGGAGAAGACTTATACATTGCATGCAGGAATTAATAACCAACAAGGATGATGATACCAGCAATAATCCTTTTAAAACTAATCCTGCTGCATATAAGATAGACCTAAGGAGGTCAAAGTCTTCAACAAATGAAAAAAAAAGATATAGAGGACTTGGTCACTAAAGGCAAGGGAGAGAATAAAACTGAAAATGAATAGGAAAATGGGGTCCTTCATATACTGATATAACATTGACATGTGTAACACCTTTCACTGGATGAAAGTAACATAAGAGAAACAAGTTAAAAGCAAAAAGAGAGTACAAGGACAGTGAGACATGGAGAAACTTTACTAAGGACAAGAATGAAGCAACACTAAAACAGCACAAGGTTCCTAGGTGAGATTGAAGGGAACATTAACAAATATGGGGAACAGAATAGTGGGGATGCATGGCTGGGGGAAGAAAAATGAAAAGAGAACATCGCAGTGTAGCATAGATCAACAGGGAACATTTGGGTCTGCAGAGAGGGGTGGAGAAAAGATTTAAAAACAGTGGAGAAGTTAATACGACATCACGAGATTCCGAGAGAGACAATGATGATGGGGTTAACTTGGTACTCAAGGACACCTGGAGATACAGGAAAGGGGAAACAGGAGAAGGGGGCATGTGTGAAGGAAGGGCAGAAGTAGAAAGGATGCCCCCCCTGGATGAAATGGAAGAGGCTAGCAGGCAAAAGTCCAAACAGATCTACAAAGTTTTAAGGGACAGAAAGGACCATGCTAAACAAGAGAGAACGAGGAACAGCTTGGAAAGGGAGGAATGATGGAAGTGGGTTGCAGGATGCTGACAGAAGACAATTTGGGCAGTGAGGCACATGCAGGAAGTACATGGAGCAGGAGATGAAAGCACAAGAGTACTGCAGAGATGGTATCTTACCCCCATGAAAAACAGAAAGGAGGACATTAAATACTAGATGCACATGTTCTGGGACTGTGGGTGGGCATGTGAGTCTGAGAGCAGACACAGGGCATTTGTGAAGACATACTTAAAAAGAAAGCAGAGCATACTTTGTAATTCTGTATATAGGGCATAAAGGAAAGAAGATAACATCTAGAAGGCAAGAGAAATGAGCATTGTTGGACTGCTGAGTACCAAAGTTAAAAACATTATCTTTCAAAACTGTAGAGGGACAAAAGAAGTATGGGAGTATGAATTACCTAATAGGCTCCTGGATGTGGAGAGAAGATGGCAGACATCCACTGATGAGATATGCTGCACCATACGAAGATGCCCTCTACTGATGAGATATGGTGCACCATATGAAGATGCCCTCTACTGATGAGATATGGTGCACCATATGAAGCAGACATCCACTGATGAGATATGGTGCACCATATGAAGCAGACATCCACTGATGAGATATGGTGCACCATACAAAGCAGCCATCCACTGATGAGATACGGTGAACCATACGAAGCAGCCACCACTGATGACATATGGTGCACCATATGAAGCAGCCACCACTGATGAGATATGGTGCACCTGCAGAGGAGCCATCCACTGATGAGATATGGTGCACCATATGAAGCAGACATCCACTGATGAGATATTGTGCACCATATGAAGCAGCCATCCACTGATGAGATATGGTGCACCATATGAAGATACCATCCACTGATGAGATATGGTGCACCATATGAAGCAGACCATCCACTGATGAGATATGGTGCACCATATGAAGCAGCCATCCACTGATGAGATATGTGTGCACCATATGAAGCAGCCATCCACTGATGAGATATGGTGCACCATATGAAGCAGCCATGTACTGATGAGACATGGTGCACCATATGACACATCCTTCTACTGATGAGATATGGTGCAGCATATGATACATCCTTCCACTGATGAGATATGGTGTACCATATGAAGCAGCCATCCACTGATGAGATATGGTGTACCATATGAAGCAGCCATCCACTGATGAGATGTGGTACCATATGAAGCAGCCATCCATTGATGAGATGTGGTGCACCATATGAAGCAGCCATCCATTGATGAGATATGATGCACCATATGAAACAGACATCTACTGATTAGATATGGTGCACCATATGAAGCAGATATCCACTGATGAGATATGGTGCAGCATATGAAGCAGCCATCATCTGATGACATATGGTACACCGTATGAAGCAGCCATCCACTGATGAGATGTGGTGCACCATGCATGAGGATTACATGTGAATGTAATATAGCATATGGAGTTAATGAAGTTCAAAAATATATCAAACCAAATACATTCTTACTGGGGCACGTCAGTTACCCAAGCATTGACTGGTACACTTTACATTCTTACTGGGGGACTTCAATTTGCCAAGCACCGACTTACACACTTACACCCCTAAAAATAGTTATGTTCAGTGTTTCCTGGACTTTGTTAATACCAAGGTACTATAGGAAATTGTAAAACTTCCCACTAGAGGCTCTAATACCCCTGACCTGATCATTACTGCCTTATCCCCTACCTTTACCCCACTCCACACCTCCTCATTCCTGATTAAATCTGAGACCAGAACAGATTATTCAAGAAGCTACTCAAACTGCCCAAGAACTGCAAGCTGTTGTCTAGTATGTCCAAGATAGATGGCCAAATCACTGGACACAAACCAAGCACTATACAGTCCAAGTACAACTATACGTGCATGGTGTCCTGTTGTTATATCAAGACAGAATCATAGTACCAACATCATAGTGAGATAAAGTGTTACATGAAATATACAAAGGGCATCAAGGCCTCACTAAATGTTTTGGAAGAGCCACCATGTCAGTTTAGTAGCCAAATATCAACCAAGACATGACTAATATAGTGTCCAAGAATAATTTCTGCATTGTTCATAAACAATCTGCAAAGAGAGAGCTATAAATGCCAACTCCACTGCCATAAGGCTCTTGGTAAAGGATAGCAGCTGCTGATTTATGTGAGTCTGAAGGCAAAAACTTCCTCATAGTTGTGGACTATTACACTTGTCATATAGAAGCAATTAATGTACCAGCCGCAGCAAGCCAAGAAATGACTTACTGACAATGTTGTCAATGGACTATGGGCTTGTTTGTGCCAGACTGAGTCTACATTATTCACAATTAAATGGAAAAACTAAAAATGAAGCAGAAATAACCAAAAATATACGAAGACAAGCCGATCCTCACATAGTTGTCATGTCATATCAAATTATTCCAAAGGTGCTACAAGAGAAAATCCTTCTCTGTTAATGTTTAAAAGACAAATCAGAAGAGACACAACGTGAGCCTACAAACAGTCCATATAATAATGTAAAGGAAAATGATAAAACATTGTGCAAAATGTACTACAACAAGTGATATTCTACTCATCCTTTACTTATCCCACAACCAGGCTAAGCTGCATACTTGAAGTCAGAGTGAAGAAAAAGTGGGATAGTAACAGAAGAGAAAAAAGTAAAGTAAATCAGCGTACAGGAAAGTGAGACATGGACAAGCTTACTAAGCGAACTAAAGGAGCTGAGATTCATGGAGGGAGGTGAAGAGAACCTTAACAAATATGGGGGCAAAGATGGGGAAGAAAACTGGAGAAATATGGGAAGATGTGGCATAAATCAAAAGGAAAAACTGGAATACAGAGAAAAGGATAGTGATGACAGGTTTAAAACAATGAAGGAGTTGATACTAAAATATAGAATTCCAGAGACTTGATGATGGAACATCTTGGCACTCAGGAACACCTGGAAAAAGAAGGCAGGGAGGGCAAGAGGAAAAAGGAACAAATGGATGATGGTATCATAGTTAGACAGTGTCTCAGGCATGACTAAACAATTCCTGAGTGTCACTAGGAAGTAATGTTCCAATTAGCCAGTCGTGTGACTTAGAATTAAAGGGAACCTGGTCAATGTCCAGCAAGATTATTTTTTGTTCATAGGCTGGTACTAGGTTATCGGCCCTAAGGCCTATACAAGCCTAGCCATAACAATTCCCTGGCTATTTCTTCCCACAATATTTACTTCCCTGGACCCTGTCTAGCAGGTCAACTGACATGATCCCCGGGGTGAATTTCCTATCTCTCATCCAGTCATCAAGGTTCCTTTTGAAGAGGGCCAAAGAGGTGCTCCACTTGACATGTATGGGCAGTCTATTCCAGAGTCTGGGGAGTCTCTGGGTCAGGAACCTATCACTTCATGTTTTGTTCAATGTCATGACAAGGTTTAGATCCCTAGAGCGTGTGTCTCTGAGGGAATGGGATTTCTTTAAGTGGAGCATGTCCAACAGCTGAGAGTTTGACATGGCCTTGTATGTTAAGCAGAGATTGCCTCTGAGTAGACGATATGCCACAGAGTATAGCTGGAGTTTTCTTAGACATTCAGCATAGGGTATCTGCTTTAGGCCTGTGATTCTTTTAGTAAGATATTTCTGTGGATTTTCCAGCTGTTGCAGATGTCTTGTGAGGTACATACCAAATGGGTCTTGTGTCTTCAAAAATGCTGCCTCAATTAAACATCTGAGACAAGGGCGGAAGTTTAAATGGCTCCGCTTTATAATCTCGAAATACTGAATGCTCAAAATTCAGTTTCTTAAAATTATAAAGTCGAACAGCCCAAAATCCCAAAATCCACAATCACAAAACACAAAATCACGAACATACATACACCATACACCACACAACACACACACTATTCTACACACAATACATAGACTACACTACCCTACACTACATCTAAGCAGGGGGCCCCCCACACATCCCCTACTTAAATATACCAATGGTTCAAATACTAGTCATAATAGTGCATCTCCCAGTTTACCTTACACATGCACCAGTTTTATTTGAAATCCTAGTTTGAGTGATACTGAGTGTTAGAGTGGATGACAAATTCAAGTTCCCAGTCATTGCCAAATATGAAATTATATATAAAAAGACCGGTAATTACTCATACACCTTTTGTAGTAATACATTTTGCTCGCACTGCCTTATTAAGAATGTTTCATAAAGGAATATATTTTTTGTAATTGCAGACATAAAAATATGCATTGATAAGATCAGTTTACAGTGTTAAATGCATAATCCACCTGTTCAGCACCTCCATATTTACAAATCAGAGATGGAGAGGTCTCTCTCTGTCTCCCTGTCTGTCTCTGATTATGGAAGGGTGTAATGATAAGTAATGTAAAGCTGGTACACTGTCTGTATTTATTTAAATGTGTACTGTTATCATTGCCATTTTAAGAGTGCTGTACACTATTGCCGCTTTAAGTGTATGTGTCCCATGATGCATTGTGTAAAGTCTTCTGTAGCAGTGTGTTTAAGATGGCTGTGGTGTTAATAGTGTTTCTGTTAGGCCACCATTTTGAACAGAATAAAAGTTACTTGTCAGACTAAAATGCTGCTGAATTCTGATGTTCCTCAGTCTGCTATCCTGAACTAAGGTAAAACTACTGCAGCACATAGGTTCATATCAGCCCAACAGCCATTTTATGCATAGCCAAGCTTCTTTAAAATTTATCAAAAATCATTGCCATGTGTTAATACTCCAATGAATTTTACAGCTGTGATATAGGCTTGTCCCCATCAAGTGTTTTGAGCCTGCCCCTGTCCATTAGGGACTATAATACTATAAGAAGTAAGAGTTATAATGATGCATTAAAAAAGCTCAGAATGCAAACATACAATAAAAAAAAACATTTCTGAGTTCCAAGGTGGAGTTCTCCTTTTAAATTAAGATAGATTTTATGTAACTTTACTTATACCTTAACGCACTAGTAGTAAAACCAATGCATGCGATGAAAAAGGATAGTGACATTTCAATCAAACTAGGATTTCAAATAAAACTGGTGCATGTGTAAGGTAAACTGGGAGATGCACTATGTAAATACAAGTGAAAAGGCAGCATTAAAAACAGTGTAACTGAAGAACAGTATGGCCAGATATTAAATGCCAGTGAAATAGAAGGCACAGATACCACTCAGTAGTCCGTCAAGAGGGGATTGTTCAGATGCTGCACAATGTTTACATAGAACAGATGATAACACGTATGTCACGCAACATTGGGTCAGTGTAATGGTGGACATGGCTACCACAAACAATGCAACAATAATTTATAAAGTAATTTGGAAAAAATGCTTATACCGCTAGAGAAAAAGGACAATGTAGCAATACAGTACTAAAGTCAGAGCATCTGTAGTTTCATAGCAGCAACTAGGTACTATATAGCATTATTTTAAACACAGCAAAAGGAGCTCACAGCCAAGGGAAACACTGGGGCAGACAGCACCTCATGCAGTAACCATGCAGAACTAGATGACAATTTCAAGAGGTGATATCTACAGGATCACAAAAGGCTGTGATCTAAGGATAGCTCTATGACTGTGGCCATAAAATTTAGTCTTCTGTACATATTTTTGTGTTTTGTGAGAACTGTCTCAGATATTATACTGGAACTGTATGTTGCAGGTCTAGATAAGAATGGAAGATAGCCTGACTAGAAGAAGAGTTAGAAAAATAAGACAGTCTGTTGTTAGGTTTTGACCTCGATTTTATCGCAAATTCTGTAAGGGAAAATTACTGAGTGTTACACCCTGAGATCATGATACGTGTGGTTGGACATAACAAAAACCTTCTAAAGTATAACCCTAAGAGTTGTAATTCAAGTGATGACAAGAATACATTATGGAATTATTTTCCTGTCAGTTTAGAGTGTGTGAATTATGACTGGAGAATATCCCAATATGCAAAACATAAACTGAGAAAGTACTGGTTCTCTATGTATTTAAGTTAGTCTTTATAATCTACCATTTTAAAGTCGCTCGGATTAGCTTTTTCAGTGTTTAACTACGCTACTAATTCTACTCTAAAAATAAACTTGTAGCTACATCATGATTTGATGCATCAGTAAATTTACTTTGAGAGGGACAGTGTTCTGGATATTTAGACAGTCTGTTATGAAAAACAGGAAAATGGTCCTTTTTCTGACTGCTACAATTTTAAAGATCAGTGCTATGTATACCTCTCAAGTGAACCTCATTAGGAGTTCATGTTCCTCTCAGTTCCACACTAAAAGGGTCTGTCACCTATTACAATGTTTAAACTGATACCCACATTAAATAATATTGAATCCATTCATCCATCCACAGCCCCTTTTCCCATTTTACCAGATAGGGTCAGGGTGCCACTTAGGTTCATAGGTGTGAACTAGGCTAATGGCCCTAGAGCCTTTACAAGCCTAGCCCATAGGATTACCCTGGCATCGTGCCACCCAGGCTTAGTTCCCAGTGCCTCTGTCAAGTAGAGCCACTAGAGTGATCCCCGGGGTGAATTTTCTATTTCCCAGCCACTCATCAAGATTTCTCTTGAAGAGGGCCGGTGAGGTGCTTTGTTTGTCATGTATGGGAAGTCTATTCCATAGCATGGGCAGTCTCTGGGTTATCAACCTGTCCCTCCAGCATATTCTGTTGATTGTGGTAATGAGGTTGAGGTTTCTGGAGTGTGGTGCAGAGGGATTGGGATTTCTTTAGATGTAGTATTTCTAACAGAGCTGAGTTAGATGTGGCTTTGTAAGTCAAGCAGAGATCACCCTTTAAGTAGGCATATGAGACAGAGAACTGTTGGAGTTTTTGAGTCTGTCCATATAGGACAAGTATTTAAGGCCTAGGACCCTCTTTGTGAGGTCCTTTTGGCCTCTTCAGTTGCTGCAGGTGTATAGTGAGGTACATGCCAAATGGGGCATTGTAATCTGATGACTGGCCTAATGAGGCAACGTGGTGGTCAAAAGAGAGGTTGCTGTCAACCTGTGTTCCCAGATCTCTTATAACGCCTTCTGTGCTCAGTGGACTACCATCGATGTGGTAATTCAAGGGAACAGAGTTTTTCCCAAGGGGGATGACGACAAATATTTGGGCATTGAGCTTAAGGCCATGCTTCTGACACCAGTCGTTGGTCTCATCGAGGCCTTTCTGTAGGATGTCAACATCACTTAGGGAGTTAATAATAGCTCCCAACTTGCAATCGTCTGCGAACTTTGTCAGCCAGAGTCCCCTCGTGTTGGCCTGGAATTCAGAGAAGTAGATACCAAACAGGAGAGGACCTAGGACCGAACCCTGTGGGACTTCACTCGCAACTGGTCGGCAGTCTGACTTGGAGTCAGCTACTTTCACACTGTGGGTTCTATCTGTGAGCCAGTTTGCAACCCACCTAGTGATACAGGAGTCAATGCCTAGCTTAGTAAGTTTTTCTATGATTCCTAAGTGGGGAATGGTATCAAAGGCCTTGACCAGATCAAGGTAAGCTGTATGAACCACCTTACCTTCATACACAGCTGCTGACTGACTCAAAGTAGTCAACCAAGTAGAGCAGGCATGATCTACCCTTCACAAAACGAAACTGTGTAGGATCCAGAGCTTGGAGATTCCCTATATCCTGGTTTATTAGGTCCATGATGATGCGTTCCATAACTTTGCATACCAGACTAGTCAGGCAAATGGGGCGATAGTTCCCAGGGTCTGTAGTCGCTCCTCCTTTGTGGAGAGGGAGGACTGTAGCAGAGCGCCATTCAGTAGGGACAAAGCCTGAGGTAAGGCTGTGATTGAAAAGGGCACACAGGTGAGGTGCCAGTTCACTCTATAGTTCATGTAGAACACAGCCAGGGCTACAGTCAGGTTCCATAGACACTGTATTCTTGGCCTTGGACAGTGCTGTTTTAACCTGTGCAGCAGTAATACGAGTGCCTGGCAATCTACTGATATTGTGATTGGTCCTTTGGGGGGGAGAGGGGTAAAGTTGGCACTGAATCTGTCTGCCAGTATAAATCTGGGTATTGCCATGGAGATTCTTTACATAACTATAGAAGGCCGTGTAGTTGTCTTTACTATCTGCTGCAATTCTGTTTTCATAGCTAGCTTTAGAGGATCTGATGAGGGATCTCAACCTTTTGTTGAGGCTGATAAGGGAGTTTTTCCAGTCTTCAGACTTCACCTTATTCTGCATCCATTTCCTCTTTCTGTTGTAGAGTTTGTTTATGGCAGGGGATCACCAGATTGACTTCCTTTTTTTTTTGAGGAGAGCATCTTAGTTCTATTGGGTATGGTGGGATCCATGCATTTGTGTACATGTTTGTACAGTGCATTGGTGTAGGATTCGGTGGTCATGCAACTATTCTCCATTTGCATGGGTGCCGTTAAGTTAGCCACCTCTGTTTTTAGGGGCCCAAAGTTAGCTTTGGAGAAGCTTTTCATGATGATTACGTTTGATGGAAGAGTGGGAGGGATGTGGATTTCCAAGGTGATTAGTTTGTGATCGGATCTAACCAGGGAGGAGTTGACTACTGGTGTAGAGCAAAGGTCACCCATGTTAGTAACGACCAGGTCAAGGATGTTGCTACCTCTAGTGGGGGTAAGAACGAGCTGGTCCAGGGCATTGGAATTAATGAATTCCAGAAAACTTCTTGGGCAAATGTGTTGGTATATGGGTAGTTTTCCCAGCAATGGAGTGGGGTAGTTAAAGTTGCCCATTTTGGAGGTGGTGTTAGGTTGGACCCTAATATTCTATAGGTGCTTAGGAACGTGGATTGTGAGTCTTGGGACATGTGGTTAGGACTCATAGCAGGCTACTTACCTGAATCACTGTCTTTACCCAGTGTTAGCTGCACCCATGCTATCTCAGATGCTATGTTGGCTACCAGTCTGAGATGTGCGATCCTTTATGAATATGGAAACACCAATCACTTTTGGAGCTTTGGTCTTTAACATGATAATCATCTAGAGCCAAGGTTTGTACCCACCAGTGGCTAGCCCTTGCAGCTTCTGTTCTTCTACCAAACACCTCACATCTGTGGCCAGGTTAGACTGACCAGGCTACCTACTGTATCTCTTGAATGAGGGAGGAAACT
>NC_056744.1:1806554907-1806617068 GCF_019279795.1 Protopterus annectens
CTATCTCTTTCACTTCCTGCTATGAAACCACATTGGTGGTTTTATGCGACTGGCAGCACTGTTTAGCTAGAGTTAAACTATTCTCGCCCCATCAAGTTCATTTCCTTCAATTTTTCCTTGAACTGTGACAAACGCTCAAATTTTAAAGTACCTAAACGACACCTTTACAGTCAAGCACTCCTACTTAAAACTCATAGCAAGCACCTGGCCTCACCCTAGCACTAGACCTCTATACTGTCCAGACGGATAAGCGCTCTTTTTCGTCTCCACCAAACCAATCTCAGAAAATGAAGCCACTCTACCTATTCAGGCATGTCCAAAGGGCAGTTTCTGATGTACTCCAATCCCAACTGGTGAATTTTGGCATTTGAGTAGTCGTTATAACTGCTCTATGTACAGAGACAACCCTCTCCTACCACCAAAGTCATTAATATATGATGCAATTATACAGCCAAACTGCGGCAATGCTCTCAACCTAAGATCCTGGAACTGACAGTCAAGAGGAGAAGGGTAATACTTGTAACACACTCACCAGTCTCACATAGACTCCAATAAACCAACACCGCAAATAACACACATGGAATACATGAAAACATACTCAGAGGCTCTAAATAAAAATCTGTAAAGCAACAGAGACTTCCACAGCAGACACATCCAAGCAACCCCACACCCCTATCACCAACCTCATGAAACACATACTACATAATCGGTATGCCACGCAATCACAGCCCTAACTAATATAACATACCCAACACACTCAGTAATAGTAACCCTATAGTCAGGCAATAATCTTTCGATGTCCCACTAACTAGGCTGGACAAGCAGAAGGTTACAGTTAGCTGCCTGTCGCGCCAGGATCCACCACATAATACGCACCAGGTCACTCCAGAACAAGTACAAATACGCACTCTGTCATTGTCCATGCTTGGGTGAATGTCCTGAGACGCATTCCCCTGACTACATGAAAAGAGCATTATTAGAAGAGCTTCTGATCATGTAGCTCTGGCCGTATGACCTTTGACCCTGAGTAGCATCCTGCCCTACCAAGAATGATGCCACAGTATAAAGAAAAATGATCAATTTCAACAATTGGCTGCCTCAGTGTCATTCAAAGGGATCCAGTATCTGTTCGCCAGGGATGACATGCTCGGGATAAGCCACTTTGTTTCAAGATGGCTTTCTGCACCTGTCACCCTTAGGCTTAATACTGGCCAAGGCTCTTGCCACTCCCATAGTGCCTTTTTAGGCAAGGCTCAAAGACAAAACCCACCACCTCATAAATAGCACAAGTAACCAAAAACTGAGGGTAATGCTACTCAACGCCAGGAAGTCTAAACTTCAAATGGATGCACTCAGGCACTCCTCAGTATGGAGAACATCAACATCTGTGCAGTAACAGAAAACCTGGTTTAAGGTTCTGAGAGCACCCCAGCACTACTAGGCTATAACTCATACCATACTTTTTGCCACAGAAACAGGACTCAAACACAAAGGCGTATGTATCCTATTTATCAAGGATACCCATACCTCCAGGTTAGGTGACGCAGCAAAATGCATCAGAGATCATCCATGTGCAAACCAAATAATGCAAACTGCAATCCAAATTGTAGCTTACATCACCCACCATGGTTCAGGATCCCCATTCTGCATTTCTGGAGACACTGGGGAATATGAAGGTCCTACCAAACACCCTAATACTGGTGATTTTACACTAAACATAAACTGGGAGAACTACTCAAGTACTAACTCCCTTGTCCAACACTTCCAGAATTTATAAACTCGAACTCTGGATCAACTGGTCACACCCCCACCAGAACAACATATTGAACCTGGTCATCACTAACATGGGTGACCAGTGTTCCATTAACAGAGGTCAACCCTTGCTGGGTTAGATCAGACCATAGACAAATCACTCTTGGATATCTACATTCCACCCTAACCCCCAATCAACAGAAACCACTATGAAAACTTTTTCAATAGCAAACTTCACGCTACTTAAGACTACGTGGAAAGGTTCACAGCCCTCATGCTAAAGGACAATGTCTGCTGATGAAACCTTTTATAAAGGCACTCTATGGCATCTGCAGGGAATGCATGGATCGTGCTATCCTAAGTAAAACCAAGACTCACTCCTCCAAGAAAGGAAACCAGTCTATGGACTCCTCTGCCATAAAAAAGCTTATACAACAGAAGGAGTGAAAACTAGTACAGAAAAGAGTAAAATCATAAGAAGGAGACATCCCTGATCAGTATCAGCAAGAAACTATGATCCCTCATTAAATCATCCAAGGCTAGTTTCAAAGAAAATTGACAATGACTCCAAAGATAACCACAAAGCCGCTCTTTTAGCTAAGTGTCAAGAACCTAAGTGAAACTCTAGATCTGCTCTGAGTTAGTGCAGAATGACACAAAAATACACTGAACTGACTGATATTGCCAACATTCTGTTAAGACAGGTTTAGTGCTAAACTTCACTCTCCATTCAATTCCCTAAAGGACCCATAAGTAACCATACTAGAAATAATGTAGGCCCCTAATAATCACTCCACACAGATTAAAACAGCCCTGTCCAGCCAAAACACAGCTTCATCGTGGGACTCCACAGTGTCCCAGGCTGTGTCTTACAAGAGCTCCAAAATGAACTAACTCCTCACCTAAACACTAATTGGTTCAACTCAGCCTGGGCTGCATAATGACTCCAGAGGCACACAGCAACAAGCTATCCCACTCCACAAAGGTGGAGCCACAATGGTCCCTGGGAACTATCACTCTATAAGCCTGGACTAGCCTATCTGCAAGGCTATGGAATGCATCATCACAGAACTCATTAATAGATATTACTGGGAACCTCCAAAACCTTGGACCCTACTCCAGTTTGGCTTTGTTATAAGCAGATCAGTTTCTCCTAAACCTGGTGGACTTCTTTTATGAAGCTAATACGGCATTAGACAAGGGAAAGGAGGTCCACACAACTCACCTAGACCTCGCAAAGGCTTTCTCAACACCATTCCCATTCTAGTATTATAGACAAGCTCACCAGCTTGAACAACATAAAACCCCTATGTCAAGGAGATGAGCTGCCAACTTGCTCATGGATAGAACCCATGGTGAGAGTTGCAGGCTCTATGTCCCACTCTTAAACTGGTTACAAGTGGCATTCCCTCATGGCTCAGTCCCAGGGACCTCCTGTTTGGTATATACTCTCAGAGGTGCAGGCAAGCAGAGGGAGGACTATGGCTGACTAAGTTCACAGACGACTGAAACTAGGGCTATAACTGATTCGGCGATACAGCATTACCCTCCAGATGGGTCTCAGAGATGGATACCTGCGTCAAAATCATGGCTCGCTTAAATGCCAAAAGTGCATAGTCATCCCCTTTGGAAAAATAGCATCTGAACTACCACATAGGTGGTAGTCCCCTAAACACAAAATGTAATAAGGGATCTAGACCTAAGCAGATAGTAATCTCTCGGATAATCATATTGCCAAGGTGGTTAGAAATCCTCCAAGGATGATGTCACAATGACAGGCAGGTATGATTTAGCACTGATAATATTACAATCTTCCGATGATGCACAATACAGCAGGTGCATGATCCCAGAACTGAGCAGCATTATACCTTCTTGCCATGATACCACAACAGGCAGGTATGAACCCAGCACTGAGCAGCAATATACCGCCTATAAGTGATGATGTCACAATAAAAGGCAGGTATGAACTCAGCATTGCTAGCTTTACACCTTTCTACTGGGATGATGTCACAATGACAGGCAGGTAAGAACCTAGCAATTGAGCAGCATTATACCTTCTACTGATGATGTCATTAAATGACAGGCAGGTATGAGCCTAGGCACTGAGTAGTATTACACCTTCTCCAAGGATGATGTATGATCTCCGCGACTGAGTAGCATTACACCTTTTCTCTCCTAGGATGATGTCACAATGAAAGGCAGTATGAATCTTGCAAACAAAAAGGCTTAAATCCAGGAACAACTGGCAAACCACCGATTTATTTAACCATTGCATTCATTTCTGAGCTGCATCTACCTCTACAGCCTTTCTCAGAGGTGTCCCTACTAGGGACATCCTGGAAGCTGCTACCTGGAGTTCTGTACATACCTTCACGAAGCATTACCAGTTTTTTTTCTAAATCCAGAGCTGGTTTTGCCACTGCATTCTTGTAGGGCCTTATAGCTGGTCCTAATGCTATCTAACTGCCTCCTCCCTTCCTTAGCTTTGGGAATCTACCTGAATGTAATGACTGCAACAGTGAAACACGAAGAACATACTACAGTTGTGTACACTTACCATAAATGTAGATGTTCAAGTGTATTCACTGTTGCAGTCCTGGTTGCCCTCCCTCCAGCCCCCTGACTTCTATTGACTATATCTCTATTCTTGCTTGCTATGCTTAAAGCTTTTTGGTGTATTTGCGTTTTTGTTGCAGGTGTAACCTTGTATATAATTGCTTCCCATTATGGGGGCACCTGACATCTGGGGCAAGAAAAACTGATGTAATGGCATTGGCTGTATGCTTTATACCCCTGACTACCTAACGTCATGGAAGATGAGGCAGCAACCAATGCAGGACCCAATACTTTGATAATCAGGCCAACTGAGGGCTAACTGCAAGCAGATAACCCAAATGTAATGACTGCAACAGTGAATACACTCGAACATCTACATTTGTTAACATGGTGTACAGGTATACAGGAGAGCAGGTAAATGGTGCACAGGTATACAGGAAAGCAGTGTTAACATGGTGTACTGGTATACAGGAGAGCAGTGTTAACATGGTGTACAGGTATACAGGAGAGCAGTGTTAACATGGTGTACAGGTATACACGAGAGGAGTTTAACATGATGCACAGATATACAGCAGAGCAGTGCTAACATGGTGTACAGGTATACAGGAGAGCAGTATTAACATGGTACACAGGTATACAGCAGAGCAGTGTTAACATGGTATACTGGTATACAGGAGAGCAGTGTAACATGGTGTACAGGTATACAGGAGAGCAGTGTTAACATGGTGCACAGGTATACAACAGAGCAGTGTTAACATGGTGTACAGGTATACAGGAGAGCAGTGTTAACAGGGTGCACAGGTATACAGGACAGCAGTGTTAACAAGGTGCACAGGTTTACAGGAGAGCAGTGTTAACATGGTGTACAGCTATACAGCAGAGCAGTGTTAACATTGTGTTCAGGTATACACAAGAGGAGTTTAACATGGTTCACAGGTATACAGCACAACAGGGTTAACATGGTGTACAGGTATACAAGTGAACAGTGTTAACATGGTGCACTGGTATACAGGAGAGCAGTGTTAACATGGTGTACAGGTATACAGGAGAGCAGTGTTAACATGGTGTACAGGTATACAGGAGAGCATTGTTAACATGGTGTACAGGTATACACGAGAGGAGTTTAACATTGTGCACAGTTATACAGCACAACAGGGTTAACATGGTGTACAGGTATACAAAAGAATAGTGTTATCATGGTGTACTGGTATACAGGAGAGCAGTGTTAACATGGTGTACAGGTATATACAAGAAGAGTTTAACATGGTGCACAGTTATACAGCAGAGCAGTGTTAACATGGTGTACAGGTATACATGAGAGGAGTTTAGCATGGTGCACAGGTATACCGGAGAGCAGTGTTAACAGGGTGCACAGGTATATCGGACAGCAATGTTAACAAGGTGCACAGGTTTACAGGACAGCAGTGTTAACATGGTGTACAGCTATACAGCAGAGCAGTGTTAACATGGTGTACAGGTATACACGAGAGGAGTTTAACATGGTGCACAGGTATACAGGAGAGCATTGTTAACATGGTGTACATGTATACAGGAGAGCAGTGTTAACATGGTGCACAGGTATACAGCATAGCAGTGTTAACATGGTGTACTGATACAGGAAAGCAGTGTTAACATAGTGTACAGCAGAGGAGTGTTAACATGGTATACAGGAGAGCAGTGTAACATGGTGTACAGATATAAAGGAGAGCAGTGTTAACATGGTGCACAATTATACAACAGAGCAGTGTTAACATGGTGTACGGGTATACAGGAGGGCAGTGTTAACATGATGCACAAGTATACAGGACAGCAGTGTTAACAATGTGCACAGGTTTACAGGAAAGCAGTGTTAACACAGTGTACAGCTATACAGCAGAGCAGTGTTAACATTGTGTACAGGTATACACAAGAGGAATTTAACATGGTGCACAGGTATACAGCACAACAGGGTTAACATGGTGTACAGGTATACAAGAGAACAGTGTTAACATGGTGTACTGATATACAGGAGAGCAGTGTTAACATGGTGTACAGGTATACATGAGAGGAGTTTAGCATGGTGCACAGGTATACTGCAGAACAGTGTTAACATGGTGTACTGGTATACAGGAGAGCAGTGTTAACATGGTGTACAAGTATACAGGAGAGCAGTGTTAACATGGTGTACAGGTATACAGGAGAGCAGTGTTAACATGGTGCACAGGTATACAGCAGAGCAGTGTTAACATGGTGTACTGGTATACAGGAGAGCAGTGTTAACATGGTGTACTGGTATACAGGAGAGCAGTGTTAACATGGTGTACAGGTATACAGGAGAGCAGTGTTAACATGGTGTACAGGTATACAGGAGAGCAGTGTTAACATGGTGTACAGGTATACACAAGAGGAGTTTAACATGGTGTACAGGGATACAGCAAATCATTGTTAACGTAGTACACAAGAAGGTAAAAACAATTTCACAATTTCTTTCTGGTCATAAAAGGTTTCATAAACCAGCTAACCTTAATACATGTTGTATTGAAGGCGTCACTGGCTGTGGACCACTTAATTGTTGTATTGTTGTATGTGTACTTTACTTAGGCCAACACTAATAAAGTGTATAACATTAGATGTTTTGTTACCTGCAGAATGGAGGGCATTATATATTTTAGTGCAATGTTCTTGCACTTTGTTTTATGTTAGTAAACCCAACAAAATGTTCAAGCATGGAATATATAAACATTTAAGTGTTATACCTTGCAAGAAAATGAGCAATGCTCTATTTAAACATACCCAGGTACACAGTAATGCCCATTTTATGTTTTGGGCATTGATAAAATGCAACATAAAGGATGTAAAATTAGATTAGATTAGTATGGAACTACAGCTTATTTTGAGGTTGGGTGGTCTTTGACCATATGTGATTTTTATCCTGTTTGCATTTTTTCAAATCCAGTCACCATCAGTTCTTTGACAAGATATATTTTTGGCCACTAGTGGTCAGTATAATATAACATTTAGTGTTCAATAACTTTTGCCATTTTTTTGTAAGTTCATGTTAAGTTCGTGTTTGAATTTTCCAGTCACATATTTTTGTATTACACATGTTTGCTGGCAAAATTTATCATATTTAAGAATATTTTATGCAAAATATTGAATATGGCTCTTAGGCTATGCAGCAATTTTTATTTATTACAACAAACTTTTCAGTATTGCTCCTTTTTCTTCATCAAATTTTTTGGGTATCAAGATGACCATACATTATAGATAAATATTAAGGTTATTTTTTAGGTTACATAGACATATTAAGGTTATTTTGAGGTAATTTAATAACTTTAACACTGTTTTCTTGATGACGTCATCAACACGAGACAGCTACCTTATAAATACAGGGTGCTGAAAATTTTGTTCAGATATTATTGATGAAGATGTGGTCAGCAAATAAAACCTGTTTAGTGGCCTTGTTCCTGATTTACAGAGTGGAATAATAAAGGATTTGCATCATCTTACTTCCAGTTTGTTTTTGCCTGAATGTGCTGAGATGTTTGTTGCCCACTGGCACTAGAACCAGGGACCTACATAAAACATAGTAGAGGGAGGGGTTTATAAAACATTGCCTACAGAACCCTTGTAATTAACCTCCACTGCATTAACACAGACACCTGGATGAGCTTTCACAAATATACTTCAGGATTGACTGCTATTGGCCCCTCCAGAAAAGAGAGGGGCAGCCAGAGAAAGGATACTTGAAGAGCATATATGGTCTTAACACACAATGACCTTGCAATGTCTGTTACCCTTGGAATCTGTGACGTTGCTATATGCTTTCCTTACCTAATATCAGACTGAATGTTCATTTTTCTGTTTACAAAGTTCATCTGTTCTTTTTTTACATTTCCTTGCCCTTAAATCAGTTAAAACACCTGAAATTACCAAGTATTAAGTCCCCAAAATACTTAATCTTCTCAAATCACTTCTGTCTATCCTTACCACCTGCCTAAGTATATGAACTTATGATTTTTACTTAGTACGTTGTTTCTTATTCTTCGGCCCACTATCAGTAATCTGCCTGGGTCTCCCAATATAACATGTAACATCTCAATCCATATATCGTTTACCAAGACAGTGAAAAACTCAATTCTTACTGTCCAGAAAATGTTCCTTCCCCATATTTGCTGGAATTGTTCCCTTTGCTTTTCCTTAATATTTCTGATGTCTAACAAATGTGTATGTATATATTTTTATACCATTCTAGTAAAGTAAATTTTCTTCTTTCATTTACTATACAACTGTCATTAAAGTGTTACTGAAAAAAAATATACCTTTCATTTTTCTGAATCCTGCTGACCTATTAATTTATTTTCCTATTCCTACACCTGACATGGCTTCCCACTGACCTTTGACCTTCATTAGCTTCCCCTTCTTCACTTTATTTTTCTTTTGGCTGAGACCTATTTTCCTGTACAGTCCCTTTTTATATTCCCTCCCTTACATTCCTCCCTTCACTTTCTATTTGTTCTTCCTCAGTCTCCATTTTTTTTGCAACATGGTCCCATTCCTCACATTGGTTGTACATTCTGTTATTACATTCCTGACCATAATAATGAACATTTTCCCTTATCCCGTCTATTATCACAAAATATGTTGAATGCTTCAGCTACTAATAATTTAATTTAAAGCTACCCACAACTCATAAACCCTGGTACGCAATTTCCTGTCATCACAAACTTTTTATTCATAGTAAAAATGTCTTTGCATCATACCTCTCAACCTCTTAGTGCAAGAAATCTGGACAAAGCCCGACAAAATGGGGGGACAAAGGCCCAAAAATAGGGACATCTTTTAAATATTGCTCTTATGAACTCAGAAAGTTTCTATAGTAACAATGTATGTTTTAATGTACATTTTCTGAAGTATCTGAAGTCTGAAACTCAAATGTATCTTATTATTTAGTGACTTCAGTCCTCTGATCATCCCAGTGATTTACCACAAAAACACAAATTTTATGAGAAACAGACCAAAAATATGAGCTGAAAATCTGGACAGCTGAGATTTATGCTTTGCATACATTGTAAATAATGCCCTGTTCAGAAATAGTTCTAATCTGCAGAAATACTCTTTCTTTCAGTGTCTCTAGCAAATACAAACTTATACAAATTCTAAAAACAAATGTTCTTTTTTTATTCTTCCACTTTAAGCATAAAACTATTTAGCAGTTCAAGTGTTTCAAAAGCTAACTGATAAAAATTATCATCTCCAATGTTTTTAAGGGAATGCACAGAGTTTGCTGCAAAACCTAGTGGCTCTACTGCCTTGGATCACATTGTACCTGTAAATTTTAATGTTCTTTTTTTTCAAGAAATCCTTGCATTTCGGAATTTTATTTCAGAAATCCTTCCTTCTAAACATTTTTCTGCTTCAATGTCGTTTCAATGCTCCGTTTCTTCACTTCCAGAATATTCGCAGTGACCTGAGAATCTCTCCTTTTCTCTCCTTCTTCTGCAGCTTCCTCCAGTCTTTCCTTATCCTATACTGCCCACTCCTGGCTATTAGCAATATTGCACCCAGTATTGTTCTGTATACATTTTCACTGCTTCTGCCCATAAAAGCACATTTGTCTCCTTTTCTGCCATCATCTATTTTAGAATTTCTGTACCACGTGCACCAAAGAGCTCTGACAGTTTTGTCTGCACATTCTCACTTATATCGTACAGATTAGACTACATACACTCCGTTTCGTATTCTCATTTCCCATTTCAGCTCTGCAGTGCACCGTCCTCCGATATCACTTGTTCCTTCTGCAGTCTCTATAAGATCATAGGAGGTCCTAGGGTATTGGCCCTGAGGCCCTTATAAGCCTAGCCAAGAGTTTAGCCCATGTTTAGACAAATCAGCACCCAATGACCTCGTTCAGCAGTGACATGGGTGGAATCCCAGGGTGTATTTTCTGTTTCCCAAGCAGTTATCCTGGTCGTGCTTAAAAAGGGGTAAAGAGGTACTCTGCTTGATGTGGAGAGGGAGTCTATTCCACAGATGGGGAGTCTCTGGGACAAAAATCTATCTCGCCAGTAAGTCCTGTTCGTATTGCAGACCAGGTTGAGGCCACGCATGTGGGTTACACGAGTGGAGCTTGACTTGCGAATATGCAGCAGTTCCATTAAGGCGGGGTCCGTGATCACCTTGTATGCCAGACAGAGGTCACCTCTGAGACGTCTGTATGAAACTGAGTACAGGGATAGGACTTTTAGCCTATGTATGGTCGATGTTTGAGGCCCTGGATTCTCCTGGTGAGGAACCTTTTTGATCTCTCCAGCTGCTGAATGTGCTTTGCGAGGTACATGCCAAAAGGGATGTTGAACTCCATAATGGGCCTTATAAGGGAAGAATATAGGGATATTATGACCTCCTTGTCCTTGGATGAGATACCCTTACTTATGAGGTGGGCCATGTAGAAAGCTTTCCATACAAAGGAAGCAACATGTGATCAAAAGTCAGGTTGCTATCAACCTGGGTGCCCAAATCCCTCACTACTGATTGTGTACTTAGGACATTGTTATTAATGTGATAATTGGTGGGGACATCACTCTCCCCAAAGGGGATGATGATGTATTTTTGGTATTCAGCTTGAGGCCAATTTTCTGGCACCAGTCTGAGTGAGACCCTCTTGGAGGATGTTGACATCACTAGAGGAATTGATAACAGTACTCAGCTTGCAGTCATCTGCAAACTTGGTCAGCCATAGCCCACTAGTTTTGGCCTGAACCTCAGAAAAGTATATCCCAAATAACAGAGGTCCCAAGACTGAACCCTGGGGTACACCACTTGTTACAGGTCTACTGTTTGAGGTGACTTCCCCTATTTTACTAGGTGGGTTTATCAGTGAGCCAATTTGCTACCCATCTGGTAACATATGGATTGATGCCTAGTTGCGAGAATTTATCTATTATGCCAGAGTGGGGAATAGTGTCGAAGGTTTTGGCCAGGTCAAGGTAGGTGGTGTGCATCGTCTTCCCCTTGTCCATTGCTTTGGTGACTGTCTCAAAGAAGTTGACAAAATTTAACAAACATGACCTCCCTTTGACGAAGCCAAACTGTGTGGGATCAAGTGTTTGGAGGTTGCCAATGCCCTTGCTAAAGAGATCCATGATAATCCATTCCATGGCCTTGCAGATTAGACTAGTTAGGCTGATGGGTCTATAATTTCCCAGATTGGTGAATGCTCCACCTTTGTGTAAAGGGATGACAGTGGCTGTCCTTCACTCAGCTGGGACAAAGATGGTACTCAGGCGTTTGTTAAATAGGATGCCTAATGGTGCTGCAAGTTCCTGCCTGAGTTCATGCAGGATGCAGCCTGGGATGTTATCAGGTCCCATGGAGGCTGTATTTTTTTGCCTCTGAGAGAGCAGTTAAGACCTGTTCCCTAGATATAAGAGGAAGGAGGCAGGTACTGTGATGCCCTGATTTACTTATGGGGGACATAGGCGTGAAGTTTTCACTGAATCTGTCAGCCAGCAAGTTTGCTATGTCTACGGCATTTGTATATGTGGTGTCCTTGACCACCAGTCTGAACAGATCTGGGTGCTTCCTTTGAGGTTGTAGACATATGTGAAGAAGGCCTTATGATTGTCTCTAGTAGATGTGGCCAATTTGGACTCAAAAGTTTGCTTTAGAGGATTTCACTAGTGCTCTTATTTGCTTGTTCAGCCTAAGCAGACATGCGTTTCAATTGGGCACCTGCTCCTTCTTGGTCTTGGATAGCAATTTTTTTCCTTTTGTTATAGAGTTTGTTTATTGCAGATGCCCACCAGAAAGGTTTACTCTTCCTTGTGGAGGATGATTTAGTCCTGTTGGGTATTCCTGATTCCATGCATCTATATAAATGCTTGTATAGTGTTTGGTGCAGTTTCGGATATTGGTGCCAACTCCTGCAGAGGGGAAGGGGGCTGTGAAGCTGTTTATACCATCCTCAGGAGGCTGTAATCAGCTTTGGAGAAGTTTTTATGTCTGACCCTAGCTGGGGGGGGGGGGTGACTTTGAAAGTGACTGCTTTATGGTTGGATCTTACCAGGGAGAGTGATACTGTAGGGATGCTGCAGTGGTTACTCATGTTGGTTAATACCAAGTCCAAGATATTATCACCTCTTGTGGGGGTAAGGGCTAGATGTTCCAAGGTGTTTGCATTGACAAAATCAAGGAATCTCTGGGCATTTCGGCTTTCGCGAAAGTGCACTTTCGTTGAAGTGCACTTTCGTGGAAGTGGGGTAGTACTTTTCTTGTTCGAAGTAATGTAACTTCGAACAAAAAAAGTAGACACACACACACACACACACACAGATATATATATATATATATATATATATATATATATATATATATAGATAGATAGATATAGATATAGACATATAGAAACAGATAGATATAAAATACTATAAACAAAGAAAGAATCCAAGACAGCGACCGGTCTCACCTTATGGTCTCTGAATGGAATTGTGGAGATAGATTTGTTCCTTTTCAAAGATGATGGAAAACTGTACCAATTAAATCACAGACATATATACAAGCCAGATATGTCTAAGTCAAAAATACTGAAAAAAGTATATGAAACTGTTTAAAAACTCCAAAACAAATAAAAAGGAAGTCCAACGCCCAAAGTGGTG
This sequence comes from Protopterus annectens, assembly GCF_019279795.1. Taxonomy (NCBI): domain Eukaryota; kingdom Metazoa; phylum Chordata; order Ceratodontiformes; family Protopteridae; genus Protopterus; species Protopterus annectens. The sequence goes on from NC_056744.1 coordinate 1,806,567,852, forward strand.
ACCGGTAGTATTAATTTATTATAACATAAAATATGAGCGCTTTCGTCTTGGTAACCAAGACTTCATCAGATGAACACAATCCACAATACTTAGTCCTTATATATATTGTGCAATTAAAAACAATCAGAATTTTAAAGACATGCTGTCACTACAAATCCTTCCATAACAAACACTAACCTCTTTGTTGTTTTGTTGCATGCTTGGGAAAACCGAGAGGCCTTGAAGGACAGAATGTATGAACATTCACATGATATTAAAATTAAAAAAGAAACTAGTGCACTTTACAAGCATTCTGTGACATGCACAGATTTTAAAGGTTTTAAGTTTGGCATCATTGACACGGTCAGAATGAACATGGGGGGGATAGTAAAAATTTACTGTTAAATAAAGAACTCAAATGGCAGTTAAGACTGAGATCCAACTTTCCCCCTGGTTTGAATGAATACATTTCCATTAAAGCTGTATTAATAGCAAGAGCAGGGGATGTATAGGTATCTAGTATGATATTTTAGTTTAATAGTTTTGGGTTCTAGGCTAGTGTCATTGATGGCTTGGGTTTGTTATTTTTTTATCTTTATTTTTATTGCATTCTTCATACAACATTACACAAAATGACTTTTCATCCTCTTTGACCTTCACATGAACATGCTTAGATGGTTTTAAATTAATGGTTAGTTAGATATATACAACGACAGTTTATGTGACTGTGTATAAAGCATGCAACAAAACAACAAAGAGGTTAGTGTTTGTTATGGAAGGATTTGTAGTGACAGCATGTCTTTAAAATTCTGATTGTTTTTAATTGCACAATATATATAAGGACTAAGTATTGTGGATTGTGTTCTTCTGATGAAGTCTCGGTTACCAAGACGAAAGCGCTCATATTTTATGTTATAATAAATTAATACTACCGGTCACCACTTTGGGCATTGGACTTCCTTTTTATTTGTTTTTAAGTCAAAAATACTGAAAGAAGAGCAACCAGAAATGTCACAACCAGCCTTTTTGCAAGAAAAGACATTATTAGAATTGTGATAGTCAAGAGCTGTAGACAGAAAGTCCAGAAACCGTAGCTCTAAGTGAAGCAGGAATGTAGCAAAACCTTTCCCCAAAAGAGCAGATGTGTATTGTAAATAGTCCTGTCAAATATTGATATATGTACCTTTCCAATGTTAAATGACTCTAAGGACTGAATTTTTACTACTGAAAATATGCTTTGAATACATACAACTTAAGTTTCAGTTTGATGGAAATAACACAGCATGCAGAGCCGGGTTTAGGATTTTGGAAGCACCCAGTAAATGTCAAGTTGGCGGCCCCTTGGGCACTTCCAGTTTAAGTATCACCCTGTCACTTCCACCCCTCCTAGTTCATGCTGCAAAGTTTTAGGGGTAGTACATACAGACTGGCCTGTAGCTACAATGCTCTTACATTACAACAGGCCTATGTCCCACACACAATTTAGGTGAAATGGCACCCTAGGAAATGACTGTTGCGTCTTGCTCCCCATGCACACCCACCCACCCTCCTGTTTCCCCCTCCATTTTCCCCATCTTGGGCTCCCCCACCATGCACATTACTTTTTTCTTCCTTTTATAACATTTTTCTTACTCTTCAGCTTTTTAGAAGCCATGACTTTCTATCTGCTCTGAAGTTCATTTTAAAGTTATTTTCTTTTTGCACAACAATTTCATCCACTGATGGCTTGAACAGAAATTGTGATTAAGGAAAGACATTCACTGTTGCTGTTCAACTTTAGCTTTCCTTGCATCCTTTCTACACACCTTTTCTGATCATAACAGTGTAGTAATAACCACTTGGGGAAATAACTCAAGTAAGCAGAGACCCCCAGAAGCCATAGATGCTTTAGGATGCATTTCAGAGCATTTTCCCTTCTTTCAATTCAATGGTGGCTTGAACAAAATTATGAGTAAAATGAATTTCAGTCTTATTTTTTTATCAAGGTAGACATAACTTGTGCCTAAAGCTTAATGGTCACAGCTGACAAAACAGTATCTTGTAATTAACTAACAAGACAACTGTTGTGTTGTGAGGATGCACAAATCCTATCTGGGAATACTGCCTGACTCCCTAACCTCCCAAAAAGACAGTCACTGCCCGTTTATCCCTTTGATTCAAATGTCCACAGTCATGTATTTTAAGTGACTGCTCTCATACATAAGCATAGCATACCTCTTCACTTCTCATCTCTGATCCCCAAAAACTGCTATCTGTATACAAGCTTGATATGTGATTGTGAGAAAAGTGAAAAAACTAATGTGAAAAACGATAGCGTATTCCACTTTGTTACTTCAATACAGTACACTGCCCATACACAAGCTATAGTTACCTTCTTTGTACACCTTTGATGTCTGAGAATAAGGTAAAAGAAACTGTGACCACACTGTCGCCCAATCACAAGCTATAATGACCTCATGTACGTACCTCTAAGGTTTGACTGTGATGAAAATGATAGTGACCACACAATCCCCAGTCCCGTCCCCCCCCGCATACACACACACAACTTGCAGCAGCCTTCGGTACACACACATCTAAGCAGGGCTGGTTTTAGAATGAGTGTGGCTGAGAGCAGAGTCTACCACTGTCCATGTCAAAATCTGTTTATGCAGTCTACGGTTTAGGGTCCACCAGAATCCTGGAAGATCCAAGTCTCTAAATGTTTTGTGATATATTTTATGCCTTATTTTTTAAATATAATTACTTGTCAATTGTATTTTTCACTGTTCCCCAGAAGAGGGGTAGGGTTGGCATAAGAGTTAAGATTTTTTCCTAACAGATGCAAAGTACAGGGTTCGATTCTGATCTCTGGTTATTGGCTAAGTTTGTAATAGTCGACTGATGGCCTAGCACTTACTTATGATCTTAACTTAAATATCAATATTAATAACTGTCTATTGACAATTGTCTACACAGGCATCATATATGGTTTATTAGTCTGTTATGTGTTGATTCAGACCTATGGTTGTGTATTGGTTTAGTTCAGTACACATTTTACACTCTATTTATACTGGATATTTTATATGTTTCATATTGTTTTATATCTCAGTATGATTATAGTTCATAGCAAGGTATATATCTTTCATAGATGTACATCTTTGTAGTTCATGTTTGGATGGGCTCTCTGTGTCAACATATTTTTATTTGTCACAAGTTTGGTTAATTTCCTGATTTTCTGTATATTATCTTGGTGGCTGTACATTTTTTTGAGATTAATATTTTTGCCACCATTACTAAATCCCAAATAATATATACAACAGTATATATTTTTCTATACATTTTTTTGCTTCAACAGTACATAGGGGGATTTGGCTGTTTGTAAAAGGGAATGTAGCAGTCTAATAAGGAGGCCTTTTGCCTCACAGCTATTATTGTTCCCCTCTAGTGACGTGGCAGTCTATGATTAGCCATTATTGTCAAATTGATCATGGCTCTTTCTAATTTGGTTTCTGGTCTATCTGCAGACAGAGCAGATGTGAGTGCCTTTGGTGTATGCTCAAGTGGTAGTTCTTCTACTGACCCCCTAGGTCCTGAGACACTTTGTGGTTTGGCTTTTGACAACTTATATAAGCATTTGAAGCTGTTAAGATCCAATGTGTGGCACTCTAAACTTTTTAAAGCTTATATTGCCAAAGGAATCACTCCTAGGGGGTTAAGAATTTGAATACAACCACATGTTGGTCAACCAGATGAAGAACTTACCCATCAATGGTCCATGATTCAACAGCAATCCACTATGTCTTTTGTTGAAGCTTTGGATAAATATTATGATAGGATTATTGATTCAGAAATCAATGTAGTAAGGGATTTAAGTAATGATGTGCAAAAATTTGAAGGGGAAATGTTCTTTCAGAAATATCTGACTAAAGTCACCAATGATCTTACCAATTTGGAGGAGCAGTTAAAATCAAGGAAAATTAAGAAATTCAAATGGGATGAAAATGATTATCAGGGAGCTAACCCATTTAGTTCCACTTCCAAACATGTTCATTTCAACCCTCATCCAGTTAAGACACCTAGAAAAAAAGAGACCTAGGTCTATATTACGTAATAGACACAATACCAATGGTTCTTCCACTGATGATGTTTCATCACATACTGATAGTGACATGCAGCCAGCATCGGAATCCCCGACCCCCAAATGAACCCCGGGTTCTTTCCCTTTAGGGGGAAGTACAAACGTGGAGGCAGGAAACATAAGAAATGTCCAGAATATTCAGAGTCTATTACAAATGGTGACACAGAAATAAGCAATGTAAATTCAAATGTTTTGAACTTGTCCAACTATGTTTTGTCCCCAACCCACATGGCCATTCTCAATAAAGGTCTAGCATATATTCCTGGTTTTGTGGTTTCTGAAGACCGTTTGGTCCAAGATGTTTTGTCTTTTTGTAGAGAATTAAATTTGAAACTACAGTTTGGTGCTGATGATGGTTTTCAAGATCAGGATAAATTTGTTTATCACAAGTCCAAGTACCTCCCTCCTATGCATCCTGTTGTACATTTATTTCAGAACATGGTTCTCAAAGATTTACATTTCCATAGTTCTGAACTTCGTTTTAAATCTAATAATTTGTCTGCTAAGGAAAAACAAGCTATGGATGAATTATCACACAATAAGGATTTGGTCATCATTTCAGCGGACAAAGGTGGGGCGGTAGTGATCATGAATTGGATGGATTACAACAAGGAGGCCTTGAGGCAGTTATCTGATAACAAATATTATGCTAGAATGTGTCTTAACCCAATACACAGGTTTAAAAAACAGATTGATGAATTTCTCTGTAATGCTAGGGACATTGGCCTCATTACCACCTTTACTTTACAACAGTTAACTATTTCAGATTCAACTAATCAATATATTTATTTTCTTCCTAAAATTCACAAGGACCCTACTAACCCTCCTGGGAGACCCATTGTTTCTGGTCGTGGGTATCTTACCGAACCGTTATCCTTGTATTTAACCAAACATCTCAAACCTTTGTTGATACATGTTCGTTCCTGGTTGCGTGATACGACTGAATTTCTACAAATCATTGCTGACGTCCAGTTAGAACCTGATTGGCTGATGTGCACACTGGATGTGAGTGCCTTGTATACCAACATACCACATCCAGTGGGGTTAGAAGCAATAGCTTATTGGCTCAATATTGCCCATATTTATGATGAAGACTTTAACACCTTTCTTGTTGGTATGGCGGAATTGGTTCTTACACACAATGTCTTTTTCTATCAAGACATTTGTTATTGGCAGGTCAAAGGGACAGCTATGGGAGCATATTTTGCTCCCATTTATGCTGATCTCTTTATGGCTTATATAGAAGAATGCATCATTTATGATGCTAGCCATAATATCTACCTTCCTGAAATTGATATCTGGAGGAGATATTTGGATGACTGCTGGATGGTGTGGAGGGCTGATGTTGAGTATCTAATGGAATTTGTTTCATATCTTAACAATAATATATGGGGTTTGCAGTTTACTTTAAACTACCATAATGAAAAAATTACATTTCTTGATGTATTAATAACAAGACAGCCAGATGAGACATTGGCTACCCAAGTTTTTAGGAAATATCCTGAATACAACACAGTCCTTCACGCCTCCAGCTTTCATCCTCCGCACATTGCCAAAAACATTCCTAAATCTCAGTTCATTCGTTCAAAACGGATTTGCTCTCAGCCGGAGGTTTTTGATCAAGATAGACATGATCTTATCAATAGGTTTCATGACAGAGGTTACCCTATGGGACATGTTATCAAAGCCAGTAATTGGGTCAATACGTGCCCCAGGGAGGAATTTTTGAAATACAAAGTCAAGGATAACAGTGTCACACAGCCAATCAGGTTCGTGACTACCTATGCTAGAAATTCTAATGCTCTCATGTATAGTATAAACACCGATTGGAATATTTTATGTAACATTCCAGAACTATCGGGGGTATTACCTGAACAATGCTTGTTTTCGTTCCGCAAAGGAAGGAACTTGGCGTCCCATTTTAACCATTACAAGCGCACACACACACTACTGACAACACACCTTCATCTCAAACTACATTAACTGGTGAACAAGTTGTGGGATGTTTTCCATGTGGACATTGTAGGAACTGTGACAAAATTGTCAAATCAAAAGAATTTACCAGTAGAAATTGTCGAAGGGTCTATGAGATTTCATTTTTTGCAAACTGCAGCAGTGAATGGTTAATTTATCTTGCAACATGTAGCTGTGGCTCTTTTTACGTTGGCCAAACCTCTAGGCCTCTAAGATTGCGTGTCTCAGAACATATGAGTAATATCAGGAACAAAAGGCCAAACAATGCTTTGTATAAACATAGTCTCATACATACAACTGCCAAATTCTCTTTTATAGTTATTGATATAATAAGAGGTAGCAGATTCAACAAAACAGGATGGCACTCATTGCTTGATTCAAAAGAAAAGAAATGGATTACCATATTAGGAGCATTATTCACACCTGGACTAAATGAGCAATTGTAATTGCACCAATAGGACGTAGTGCTGACACTATTTAAATGCATCATTTTGCTTATTTTTGTATCACTGAAGAAGGCTGTGCTATTTATTGCCAGCCGAAACTGGTTTGTTTTGCATGATGCTTTAATAATTGTTGTTACAATAAATATTTCATCGGATTCTTCCAGTTGCTGGCTTCATATTTGTTTGTGGACTAGCACGTACTTATGAACCTATAAAAGTAATTTATGAGTCACAGCATTATTGTATGTGCACAGACAAAAATCAGTGATATTTTTTACATGTTGTCAGAAAATAATATACGCACATACACACACACACACACACACACACACACACACACACACACACACACACACACACTGCATGTTCACCTTTAGGGAAATGGAGGAATTCCATTTAATCTGCTGCATGTTTTTTGACCTACTGGAGTTAAGAGTAAATGGATAGACACACCCATACAGGAAGGGCATACCAACTCCACATGGCCAAGAACTCAATCTGTACAAAAGCACCGTAAGATGGCATGTTACTCAATGAGCCACAGGGGCAATGAATAGCTGTTTTCACACATCATCTTCCAGCCAAAACCAGCTAAGATAGCCACCAATCTTATGCAAGGTCTGTTTGTGATAGTACGTGAAAGAAAACATGAACAGACTGTTACTTTTAAATTCACTGCAACCACTCCTCCACCCATACAAGCATAATGAGAGTGCTGATAATGTCCATTTTAGAAAGTGAAATACATTTTTGCCAGCTTACACTGCAACACACATACACACACACACACAAAGTTACAGCAATACCAGTTTTGCACATATTTCAGCAAATAGCAATACATTTTACAACACTGGTACTTTCACATCAGAGAAGTGACTGTTGTTTAGCAGTCTTCAAGCAGGGATAGGTCACTTTTATTTACCTCATTAGGGAGTAATACTTTCCTGTCATTGTCCTTGATTTCAGAGACTGCTGCTGATTTTGCCTCATAATTCTGCTCTCTTCCTTATTAAAAAAGTTTGATTTGCTAGCAAATCATTTAGGATTACAGACAGGGTAACCATATGGATTGGTGGGACCCTTTAGAATGGGCCCTAAAATATGGAGACTGAATGACCAAAAAAGAAGGCTCATAAGTCCAAAATAACCATTTCCAGAAATATTCCCTTTTCTCTGAGGTGTGACAGTTTTGGAGTTGGTATATATCAGTTTTGAGGTGTGTGGTCAGTGAATTTGGAGATTCACTCTTCTGGATTTATGGTCTTTTTTTTCTGGCATGTTGGCACCAGGTTCTGGAGTGCCAAAATTTCAATAGGGAGCCTTAAAGTCAATAAACCCAGACATCAGAGTTTTATACTTCTTATTGCCCAAAAATGCATGTTGATGGCAAATGTGTTATTTTATTAACTTTTTGAGTGGATTAGAATAATATTTAAAATGTGTTCCTGCATTTTTAAGCCTTTATTACTGTTATTTTTGGCTTTGCCCAGAATTCTAGAGCAAAAAAGTAAAAAAAAAGTTGTTCTGCCAGTATTTATAAAGCTCCCTGACAGAGAAAAACATCCCTGAATATCAGAAACATTAGCTTTTCACAAAATCCAAGGTAAGCACTGGGATCCATCACTCTGGGCTGCTGACCTCTAGTGCTTACTTTGTTCATATTCATTCACTGATTATCAGCTTTATCCTAACACAATCATATCACAACACTGTTTTGGTTAAAGAGCATAAATCAGAAAAGGAATACGTGTTTTCACATAATTGTTCCGCAACCAGCAGCAGCTTTTGTGGTCTCCCACACAGTTAAGGATGATTAAAGTGCCCCTGCTGCAGCCACTGGTATTGCAGGTGCATAAACCTGGCTATGATGCTAGTTTTAGTGGACAGAATGCCCACCAGCATGATTTATTTAAGCCAAGGACACTATATCAGTGGTAAAATATTTAATGAATTTGTGAGGCCTATTATTTGACAAAATATGGTTACTATAACCAGAGGTCTCTTTCAGTTTTAAAGGCAATAAGAGTTATTATTACCCATCTGGTTTATTAAGTGCACAATATTGCTGTACTAGTTTTTGTTGGTTTGATTGACATGTTGTAAAATATCAAAATAAGTTAACTTGCTGGCATTGGGGCCCTCCCCAGGACCAGGGGTTCTCAGTGACCCCAGGGTTCTCTGCCAACTAAAGCCAGCTATGACAACATGCACAGTGTTTTTTCATTTGTAATTATTTGTGTGCTGCTCATATTCTGTATATGACAAAAGGAAATACTAACAGCCCAGCTAGCTGGAATTTTGTAAATAATTATATGTCATTTGTGAATATTAATATGATTTATATAGAAGTATGACAGAAGGAGACACTGCCAGCACAGCTATTTGGAATGTTGTAAATAATTCTATGCCATTTGTGAATACCGATATGATTTATACACAAGTGTGTGTAAAGTACTGAGCTAAAATGTAACCACAGCATGCCCTGCTGACTTAGAACAGAACTGTTTATAAACTACTGTAATTGTGTAAATGTATTTGTTTTAACAGTGGAAACTAGAACATATAGTGTTAACTTGCACGTTATCTCTCAGTTTCATTGAAGTAGCAGACACAATGTCTAGAGTTAGACGTTTTTTGTATTGTCTTGAAAGAGAAGTAATTACTAGGTTTGAGATGCAGAAGTGTTTTATTGTTTTATGACTTCCAGGGTCTGAAAACATCTGAGAGATATGTATTTTTCACAGGGAGATGCTAAAATGCTGGTAGCTTCTGACAAAAGAGGTTTAGCTTGGAAACTAAAGTCAGCTGACAAAAGTGATTTCATCCAAGCTAACCCAGCAGTAATATTTGATATTAACTTAAGAACTCTCAGAAAGAGAGAGGGAGGGCATTTTGTATTTTGCCTTTGACCTAGAAATATCCACCCACATCTGCACTTGCCTTGCTCCCTAAATAAGTTTTTAGGGCATAGTAACTCTGTTAGATTCAGATAGCAATATAGTAAAGTATAGCTTAGGTGTTTTCTTTCTTTATTTGAGACTGTCCTATAATGTTGATTTAAATATTTGCTGTGATTTTGAACTCTGATGTTTATTTACTGAGTATTTTCTTGTTCTTTTATAATTTATTATTAAATATATTTAAACTTTTCAATTTCGGCTGGTCTGTTTAGAGATATTTAAGCTCTTAGCATACTTGCATATCTATTTGGTGACATTGTACAGGCCACTCTTAATAGCCTGGTGCTTGGTCAAACTACCATTTGGATTAATAGTAACATAACACAGTAGGATTGGCCACCCTTTGCTAAGGGCCTTAAAGTAGCTGATAAAGAATGGCTGGTGGCAGTCAGAACTACCTTATACTTTGGGCAGAAGGGGGTATAGATTGTAAACCTGTGCCAGCCTTCCCCAGGTGTGTGTGTGTGTGTGTGTGTGTGTGTGTGTGTGTGTGTGTGTGTGTGTGTGTGTGTGTGTACAAATCAAACCTCAAAGTGTATGTGTGTGTCAGCTACTTGGGCAGGGACATGAAGCACTGGTTGGACAGAGGGTGTGCTGGAGGTTTTGACTTGGCCACTTAGCTGAGATCTCAACCCTATACCTGTGCCATTGGGGAGTCTTATTGGGAATCTGGTGATAGAAGGAGAAACCAGCCCCAGACTGACTGTGGTCTCTGTGTGCTCTTAAGGGAAATTGCACTTTACTGTGTGTGTAGTTGTCATCCTCCCAGTGTGTACGTTCCCCACTGTTGCCAGTGGTGAGGATTGAGGCTCCTTGATTACTGGGTCAGTGTTGGGGCATCACACTGTACATAACAGATATTTTATAGGTTTTAAAAGGAGGTTACATATTTGGCATATAGCTTTAATGCTAATGAGCTAGCCATAGGAAGTTGCATGTAATGTGGTACTTTAACAGTATGAATTACAGAACAGCTAGTACATACACCTCAAGGAGGTTATACCTCACATCCTGTGTCTTTGTCATATTTACTCACAAGCCAAACACTATATTATCCACCTGATAAAATTAAACTTTATTACCGAACCATGTGAGGCATGTACTCATTAGCTCTAATAGTATCCTTCAGCTGTTCTAAAACAAGACTTTAACACTTACTGACCCATCTTCTAAAATGGACGTTTAATACTGAACCATGTAAGCCTGGTAATCCTGAATGCATCTTCTACCTGTTCTAAAGCAGGACTTTCATTCAGAACCATGTAGATTAGGAGCGCAGTAATAACTCTAACTTCCTATTGTCCTGAAACAGATCTTTAATACTGATCTTATGAGTTAGGCAATCAATATTTGAAGCTGTATTTTCAGTTTTTCCTAAAACAGAACTTTAATACTGACCCAGATACATTAGGTAGTCAATATTTTTAACTGTATTTTCAGTTGCTCTAAAACAGAACTTTAATACTAACCCATGTGAGTCATGTAGCTCTAATTGCAAGGTCTGAAGGTGTATGTATCTTCTGGATGAATATGAGCACAACACTGGATGATCTGTAAGCATAAAAATGGGAGTTTATATTGTTTTCTTCTGAAATCTGAAAACAGAACTTGCATTTGTATACATTTTAGGTTGCTTTGCAATTTTTGTTTTGAGACAGGAAGCTGCTTACTGGAAGCTTACCTTCTGACAAGTCTTGGAACAACTCAAGCAAACAAAAGAATTGCCTAAGGTGCATCTGCAGAGGCCTCATTCATTTATATTACCTCTTATTTTTCTGGGGTGGGGACGACTCTTGGGCACCTTGCGTGTGAAACATTCAAATGTTTACTGAATGAGACACACTCAGGGTCACACGGTGACTGCTAATAATTTAACTTCATGTCTACAAATAAAAATGGCTTTTTCTGTTTCATATAAAATTCTTTTTGTAAGGAATGCAAATGGGAAGGTGATTCATTGCTGTAATTTGGACTTTTACAATTCAAAAATATCTGAACTCTGATCATTCAAGTGATTAATATTGTTCATTGAAATAGAGTTAAAAGAATTGACAGCTGGGTGGTTCCTTAACACAACATCATCATCATCATCATCCCCTTTTTCCCATTTTTCTACATGGGGTCGGGGTATAGTGCTAACTGTTGCCACCTCTCTGGATTCAGTGCCACTCTCCTTCCTTCTTCAACACTCATGCCTGACTGTCACAGATCTTCTTTCACACAATCCATCCACATCTTTGCTGGATGCTCTCGCTTCCTCTTACCTTCTTCCTGTCTGTCCCAAATCTCCCTCACCAGATTGTCTTCTGCTTTTCTACACATGTGCCCAAACCACCATAATCTGTTCTCTTTGATCCTTTCTGCAATTGGAGCTACTTTGGCTTCTGCTCTTACAGCCTTATTTCTTTGTCTGTCCCACAATGTGCATCCTACCAACTATCTCAGGCACTTCATTTCCATCACCTCTAGCTTCTTCAACTGTTCTGCCTTTACTGCCCAGGTTTCTGTACCATACAGTAGTACTGGTCCCACCACTGTCTTGTACACCTTACTTTTCAGCTTCTTTGGCATTCTTCCATCATAGACTACACATGACACTCTATGCCAGTTGGCTGCAGCCCCTCTGATTCTAGCTTTGACCTCTTTATTCAGGCTTTCCTTCTCCTCAACCACCCCTCCCAGATACTTGAAGCTGTTTACCTGTTCCACCATCTTCCCTTCTATCTCTATTCTCAGCTTCTTCTAACTTCCACAATTTGCTGCCATTACCACCATCTTATCTGTGTTTAGTTCATCCCATATGCCTTCAGATTTGACACAACACTATAACAATAATTATAAGTGTGTTGTTAAAAATGTGTAATATTTTGTCTGTTTGAAAAAGAAAATGCAAAACATGATCTAATATATATATATATATACATATAGATATATATACACACACACAAAATGTAATTGTGAAATGAATGATATAGACCAGATTGTTAGTATGTTTGTGAGTTAAGCTAAGTCTGTAAATGGTGAAGAAAACACAAATTCATGAATATCAGCCAAGTGTTAACTTTAACTTCAGAATGGCAGCTCCAAAGTTTAAATGTGCTGTAATTGCAAATAAATATTCATCCACTAGAGGGAGCAGATTATACATAAATGACAATTCATTAAATGCTAACAGACTACAGCCATGGACATAAATGAGCAAATTAATTGAAAGAGGAGTTGAAACACAAGTGCAAGTGGTCATAACTTTCTCAGATGATATAAGAATGTCATTTAGTCTTGATAAAATGTGCAAAAGCAACGTTTAATGCAAGAAAGCTGCAACACCAACAAAATATCAATCTCAACAGCAATCAACAGGGATGAAATATAATGGAACTTGAGCAGGAGGGAGTATAAATATTTGGGAACTGATGAAGGACTGGCAAAAAAAACATGAAGAAATGCGAATAAAATTCAGTAAGGAATATGCCAGAAGAATAAAACGAATTCTGAAAACGGCCTTCACATCTAGAAATAAAATCCAAGGCAAAAACCAATTTGCTCTTCCTCTTCTGACTTCCAGGGTTGGGGTGACTGATTGACCCCAAATGGTACTGGATCACTTGGACACGAAAAATGGTTTATGCTGATCAAATAATATATAAAAATCAGTGTAGACCAACGTTATATCGTCCTTATTCTGAAGGAGAAATGGGCCTCCTCAGGATTGATTACATGAATAAATCTGCAGTCATGGAACTGCATACATCTCTGTTGAACTCACTAAATCCAAACACAGTGAACATTTTAAAATATGAGGAGAAGAAATCTAAGATGATCTCTCTGCTTAGTTTAGAATAAGCATATCAGCCGGAAATGGAAATCAAACCAGAAGACAATAATCAGAGAGCAACTGAATGAGCCCCCCCCCCAAAAAAAAAAAAAAAAAAAAGAAGGAAAGAGACGTGTAAACTGCATGACTATTGTGGCACGTGCAGAGAATAACCTCAGGAAATAACCTCATACTGATCAGGATTTGACAGAGGGATAGCTAAAGGAAAGAGATGTGTAAACTGCATGACTATTGTGACAAGTGCAGAGAATAACATCATACTGATCCGGATTTGACACAGGGAGAGTTAAAGGAAAGAGATTTGTAAAATGCATGAATATTGTAGGAAGTACAGAGAATAACCTCAGGGAATAACCTCATACTGATCCGGATTTGACACAGGGATAGTTAAAGGAAAGAGATGTGTAAAATGCACGAATATTATGGCAAGTACAAGGAATAACCTCAGGGAATAACCTCATACTGGTCAGGATTTGACACAGGGATAGTTAAAAGAAAGAAATGTTTAAACTGCATGAATATTATGGCAAGTATAGGGAATAACCTCAGGAAATAACCTCATACTGATGAGGATTTGACACGGGGATAGTTAAAGGAAAGAGACGTGTAAACTGAATGACTATTGTGGGAAGTACAAGGAATAACCTCAGGGAATAACCTCATACTGATCAGGATTTGTCACAGGGATAGTTAAAAGAAAGAGATTTGTAAAATGCATGAATATTGCAGGAAGTACAGAGAATAATCTCAGGGAATAATCTCATACTGATCAGGATTTGACACAGGGATAGTTGAAGGAAAGAGATGTGTAAACTGCATGACTAATGTGGCAAGTACCGAGAATAACCTCAGAGAATAACCTCATAGTGATCAGGATTTGACACAGGAATAGTTAAAGGAAAGAGATTTGTAAAATGCATGAATATTGTAGGAAGTACAGAGAATAACCTCAGAGAATAACCTCATATTGATCAGGATTTGACACAGCGATAGTTAAAGGAAAGAGATGTGGTGTAAAATGCATGACTATTGTGGCAAGTACAGGGAATAACCTCATACTGATCAGGATTTGACACAGGGATAGTTAAAGGAAAGAGACATGTAAGCTGCATGACTATTGTGGCAAGTACAGGGAATAACCTCATGGAATAACCTCATATTGATCAGGATTTGACTCAGGGATAGTTAAAGGAAAGAGATGTGTAAAATACATGAATATTGTAGGAAGTACAGAGAATAACCTCAGGGAATAACCTCATACGGATCCGGATTTGACACAGGGATAGTTAAAGGAAAGAGATTTGTAAAAGGCATGAATATTGTAGGAAGTACAGAGAATAACCTCAGGGAATAACCTCATACTGATCAGGATTTGACACAGGGATAGTTAAAGGAAAGAAATGTGTAAACTGCATGAATATTGTGGGAAATACAGGGAATAACCTCATACTGATCAGGATTTGACACATGGATAGTTAAAGGAAAGAGATTTGTAAAAGGCATGAATATTGTAGGAAGTACAGAGAATAACCTCAGGGAATAACCTCATACTGATGAGGATTTGACACAGGGATAGTTAAAGGAAAGAGATGTGTAAAATGCATGAATATTGTGACAAATACAGGGAATAACCTCAGGGAATAACCTTATATTGGTCAGGATTTGACACAGGGAGAGTTAAAGGAAAGAGATGTGTAAAATGCATGAATATTGTAGGAAGTACAGAGAATAACCTCAGGGCATAACTTCATACCGATCAGGATTTGACACAGGGATAGTTAAAGGAAAGAGATGTGTAAAATGCATGAATATTGTGACAAATACAGGGAATAACCTCAGGGAATAACCTTATATTGGTCAGGATTTGACACAGAAATGGTTAAGGATATGTGAACTGAAACCAAAAGATGAAAGGTTAATGACGGTCCAGGATAGTGGTCTATGTACACGTTGGTGTACGAAGTCGAGTGAACATATGGGAGAAACAGACAAATGCAGATTCTGTAAAAAAAGAACTGGAAATAGCTGCACCTCTTGTTGCTGGGTGTGATGCACTCATGGCAGAGGGCTTGTATACTGAAAGGTACAGTAAAGTGACAAGACTGTTGCTCTGGAGTATGTGTAAACACTACAATAGTAAAGTAGTTGAGAAGCTCTGAAAACATGAACCACAAAGCATTGTAGGGAATGATGATGTTTATATCACATGGGATCACCCATTGCTAACAAGTCAAAAAGCAGAAGCAAGAAAATCAGATATAGCAGTCCGTGAAATGACAAACGTAGCATCGATCACTGAAATGTCTACACTCGGTGATTACAGTGTCTTTTGCATAGAGAGACACAAAGTCATAAAATACCAGGATTTGCAGGCAGAAATGAGAACAATGTGGAAGAAAGATACCCAGACAGTTCCAAAAGTAGTAGGAGTAACAGGTCTAATAAAAAAAAAATACAGTTGTATTTAGGTATGCTACCCATACATGTAACTCTGTATAAATTACAGAACGAGGCAAATCCGGGCACACTGGGTACTAAGAACAGCACTCTTGGCTGACATCAAAGAGTGAAACAACAGTAATTTTGTGAAATTTAATCATACTCTGACTTAGGAATGAGGTCCATTCCCAGTGTGGTATTAGAAACCCAAACAACTTGGAGAAATTAAACAGCAAGTGAAGATCATGGAGTATAATGACTGGATGCAGCAGTGGCAAAGGAGCAAGGTTTGAAACTGGTACAAGCTTGACTGAGACCTGGTAGAGAGAACAATTCTCTGCAATGGACTGGCTCCATTTTAGCCCATAAAGGATAGAGGTGCTAGGTTGGAAAAGTACATCACAATCATCATACCTTTAAACAAAGATGGAAGAGGGAAGGAAGGGTAATATAAATGGAAGAGGAAAATAGGTGCTTAGGCAGTAGACAAAAGGTAAAAAAGAAATGCAAATCTTAGTAGAGGTACACACAACAGTGACTCAGACCTTGGCTGGGCAATCATATTTTGCAATGAAAGTAGTTTGGCTAGACAGGGGTGGAGCTGCAAATAGTGATGTAAGAAGGGAGGGTGGACATTGCTGGCATCATTGAAACACGGGCCAATGACAAGAGGGTGAGGAACATGGAGGTGCCTGGGGATAGGTTGTTCTGCAGTGTCAGAGAAGGGACAGATAGGCTGGAGCAACAGTGTAAATATAGGAAGCTGTCAGAATGACGAAGACCTAACTGGGAATGGGGCAAGGATGCAGCCAAGGTTAATAGCTAGGCTACGTGCCATGGCAATTACAGTGGAGGAAGTGAAAGGAGAACCAATGGACTGATACAATGTATAAGCCACCAAACAAAACAAGAGAAGAGGATGACAAACTAGAGGACAGGATCATATCTCTCAGCTGATGAGAATTTTGCAGAATGTTAAGATTTCTGCCTCATGTTTTTGGTCTTTTGCTCATAAAATTTGTGGCTTTCTGGCAAATCATTGAGGACTGAAGTTAGTAAATAATGACAGATATTTTAATTCTGGACTTTATATCCTTCAGAAAATGCTTACTAATGTAAAGCATATTATTCCAATACCTTTCAGATTTTTTAATAGCAATACTTAAAATCTGTCCCTGATTTTGGGCCTTTGTACCACCATTATTTCTGGCTTTGTCCAGAATTTTTGTGGTATGAGGTTGAGATGTATGGAGAGAGATAACAAAGGAATCAGGTAGAAAGAAGAGGGTAACACTCATGGGGAAATCTGAATTTGCCAGAAATAGTGTGGGAGATTCAGAGTTTCAGGGGAGAGAGAACAGGAGCTGATTAAGGTCTTAGATCAGGACAAGGTCATTATTCTGCTACAGAACTGTAACAGAATGAACAGAGTAATGGACATGGTCCTACCAAGTGCAGATGGTGTTATGGGCAACCAAGGAGTAATGGACATGGTCCTAAGAAGTGCAGAGGGTGTTATGGGCAACCAGGGAGTAATGGGCATGGTCCTAACAAGTGCAGAGGGTGTTATGGGCAACCAGGGAGTAATGGACATGGTCCTAACAAGTGCAGAGGGTGTTATGGGCAACCAGGGAGTAATGGACATGGTCCTAACAAGTGCAGAGGGTGTTATGGGCAACCAGGGAGTAATGGACATGGTCCTAACAAGAGCAGAGGGTGTTATGGGCAACCAGGGAGAAATGCACATGGTCCTAACAAGTGTGGAGGGTGTTATGGGCAACCAGTGAGTAATGGACATGGTCCTAACAAGAGCAGAGGGTGTTATGGGCAACCAGGGAGTAATGGACATGGTCCTAACAAGTGCAGAGGGTGTTATGGGCAACCAGGGAGTAATGGACATGGTCCTAACAAGTGCAGAGGGTGTTATGGGCAACCAGGGAGTAATGGACATGGTCCTAACAAGTGCAGAGGGTGTTATGGGCAACCAGGGAGTAATGGACATGGTCCTAACAAGTGCAGAGGGTGTTATGGGCAACCAGGGAGTAATGGACATGGTCCTAACAAGTGCAGAGGGTGTTATGGGCAACCAGGGAGTAATGGACATGGTCCTAACAAGTGCAGAGGGTGTTATGGGCAACCAGGGAGTAATGGACATGGTCCTAACAAGTGCAGAGGGTGTTATGGGCAACCAGGGAGTAATGGACATGGTCCTAACAAGTGCAGAGGGTGTTATGGGCAACCAGGGAGTAATGGACATGGTCCTAACAAGTGCAGAGGGTGTTATGGGCAACCAGAGGAGTAATGGACATGGTCCTAAGAAGTGCAGAGGGTGTTATGGGCAACCAGGGAGTAATGGACATGGTCCTAACAAGAGCAGAGGGTGTTATGGGCAACCAGGGAGTAATGGACATGGTCCTAACAAGTGCAGAGGGTGTTATGGGCAACCAGGGAGTAATGGACATGGTCCATACAAGTGCAGAGGGTGTTATGGGTGACCAGGGAGTAATGGACATGGTTCTAACAAGTGCAGAGGGTGTTATGGGCAACCAGGGAGTAATGGACATGGTCCTAAGAAGTGCAGAGGGTGTTATGGGCAACCATGGAGTAATGGACATGGTCCTAACAAGAGCAGAGGGTGTTATGGGCAACCAGGGAGAAATGCACATGGTCCTAACAAGTGCAGAGGGTGTTATGGGGAACCAGGGAGTAATGGACATGGTCCTAACAAGTGCAGAGGGTGTTATGGGCAACCAGGTTAAGAAACCATTAGCCAGCACTGGTTATACCACTGTGTGGTTTAGAGTAGGTTCATAGGTAGGTACTAGGCTATTGGCCCTAGGGCCTATACAAGCCTAGACAAAAAGGTACCCTGGCTTTCACCACCCAAGAAAATTATTTTCCTGTGCCCCTGTTGAGCAGAGTCACAGAGGTGAGCCCTGGGGTGAATTTCCTATTTCCCATCCAATCATCAAGATTTTTCTTGAAGAGTGCTAATGAGGAGCTTTGTTTGTTATAGACAGGTAGTTTGTTCCAGAGTATCCCAAAAAACAAATGCCAGTACAAGGTGTGTAGAGTATAACTTTATTTTAACATTATCACAGATCGGTTTCGGCATACATTTCAAGCCTTCCTCAGTATAACCAAAACAAAGCATTCACAATTCTTACATACCCTCCCATCCATAAAAAAGAAATGCCCATTGGCTGCTCACAAAACTTCATTTAGCCCAGGTGAAATTAAAGCACCCAGCTTAATAATCCGTCTTTTTTTTCTTTATTATTTAATGTTATGCCAACCAATTTTGTTTGTTCTGTCCCCCTTAATAATATCAATAACAGTAAATCTGAAAGAAGCTGAATGATGATTAATCATATGTTCATACAGTGCATTTGTGCACTTTTTTAATTTGATGTCACTTTGGTGCTGACTGATCCTGAACTTCACAGGCCTGGATGTTTGTCCCACATAAAAGGCCGAGCATGAACAAGTGGCTAAATATATAACCCAGTCCGATGAACAATTGGCAAAAAATTTGATGTCATAAACCTGACTGGTATTACGACTGGTAAACATTTCAGTCTGATTTAATCTGTTACAGTGAACAAAATGACCACAAATGTAACAACCCTGAAGTACATTACCCATAAGAGTGGACTGTATATTAGGAGCAGCCACCTGGGTTGCCAACTTGTAATAATTAAATTGAGATGATAATGTCCTGCCCCTCCTAAATCCAAATCTGCATCTGTCCTGAATCAAGGTCCTTATTTTAACATCTGCCTGTAAGATATTCCAATTTTGTTGCACAACATCACAGAAAATGCCTGTGTTATGCCCGTATGTAGTAATTAATCTAATGGGGGGAGTCTCATTACCCTTACATTTATATTCTAACAATTCCTGTCAGGACATACCACTGACCTCCCTACAGGCCATTGTAATAACACCTGGTTTGTATCTCCGTTCTTTACATCTCCGGACCATGCCCATTTTATGATGTTCATATCTGTCGCTGCCAGAACAGGTTAATAACATTGATGAGGAATTGCAGAAAGAATGGGAAGGTATACAACAAGCATTAATGGGATTTGTACAGGCTCCAGCCTCATACCATGACCGGTGTACAGATGCAGGTTTATTGGAAGTGACTAAGCTGTGTCTAATGAGACTCCCCCCATTACATTAATTACTACATACGGGCATAACACAGGCATTTTCTGTGATGTTGTACAACAAAATTGGAATATCTTACAGGCAGATGTTTAGGACCTTGATTCAGGACAGATGCACATTTGGATTTAGGAGGGGCAGGACATTATCATCTCACTTTAATTATTACAAGTTGGCAACCTGGGTGGCTGCTCCCAATATACAGTCCACTCTTATGGGTAATGTACTTCAGGGTTGTTACAGTTGTGGTCATTGTGTTCACTATCTTCTTCTTCATTTGGCTTTTCCTGGCTAGGGGTCACCACAGCAGATCACCTGTCCGCTCATGATTGGCAGTAAAGTTTTACGGTGTTGAGTTGCCAGCCCAACCTTCCACGGAAGGCACACACACACGCACTCATGCCTAGGGCCAATTTGGAGTGTCCAATCCACCTACAACATGACTTTGGGATGAGAGAGGAAATTGGAGAACCCAGAGAAAACCCACACAACCACAGGGAGGACATGCAGACTCCACAGAGAAGGCACCCCAACTGAGGATCGTAATAGATTAAATCAGACTTAAGTGTTTACCAGTTGTAATACCAGTCAGGTTTATGACATCAAATTTTTTGCCAATTGTTCATCAGACTGGGTAATATATTTAGCCATTTGTTCATGCTTGGCCTTTTATGTGGGACAAACATCCAGGCCTGTGAAGTTCAGGATCAGTCAGCACCTAAGTGACATCAAATTGAAAAAGTATACAAATGCACTGTATAAACATATGATTAATCATCCTTCAGCGTCTTTCAGATTCACTATTACTGATATTTTTAAGGGGGACAGAACAAACAAAATTGGCTGGCACAACATATTAAATAATAAAGAAAAAAAAAGATGGATTATTAAGATGGGTGCTTTAATTTCACCTGAGCTAAATGAAGTTTTGTGAGCAACCAATGGGCATTTCTTTTTTATGGATGGGAGGGTATATAAGGAGTGTGGATGCTTTGTTTTGGTTACACTGAGGAAGGCTTGAAATGTATGCCAAAACCGGTCTGTGATAACTTTAAAATAAAGTTATACTCTACACACCTTGTGCTGGCTTTGTTTTTTGGGAGGCTGTTGCTTTAAGCCATGCACTGCTGTACTTGCAAGGGACTCACTTTCTGGATTTATTTGTTCCAGAGTATGGCAAGTCTCTGGGACAGGAATCTATCCCTCCAGCATGTTCTGTTTATTCTGGTGACAAGGTTTAGGTCCCTAGATCATGTAGCCCAGAGGGATTGGGATTTCTTTAAGTGGAGCATGTCCATCAGCTCTGGGTTTGACATAGCTTTGTATGTTAAGCAGAGATCACCTCTGAGTAGGCGATATACAACGGAGTAAAACTGGTGTTTTTTTAGATGGTCTGCATAGGGCATCTGTTTGACACCAGTAATCCTCTTTGTGAAGTATTTCTGCAGCCTTTCTAGTTGTTGTAGATGTCTTGTGAGGTACACACCAAAAGGGGCATTGTACTCTATAATGGGTCTAATGAGTGATGAGTATAGGGGAACAATTACCTCTTTTTTCCTGGATGAGAAACCTTTTGTAATGAAGTGTGCCATGTAGAAGGTTTTCCTGACTACTGTGGCAATGTGATTATCAAAGGAGAGACTACTGTCCATCTGTGTCCTAAGGTCTCTTATCACACTTTTGGTGTTAAGTAGACTACCACCTATGTAGTAGCTCATGGGTACAGAGTTTTTACCAAAGGGGATGACAATGCACTTTTTGGCATTGAGCTTGACGCCATGGCTTTGACACCAGGCATCTGTCTCAGTAAGGCCCTTTTGTAGGATGTCCACATCATTAGGCGTTTCAATTATGGCTCCTAATTTGCAGTAATTTAAAGTCATCTGCAAACTTCATTAGCCAAAGACCTTCTGTATTAACCTGTACTTTAGAAAAGTAGATACCAAACAGGAGAGGACGCAGGACTGAACCCTGTGGTATTCCACTTGTCACTGGTCTGAAGTCAGATTTGGAGTCTCCTACTTTCACAGTGTGGGTTCTGTCAGTGAGCCAGTTGGCAACCCATCTTATGACATAGGGATTTATACCTAGTTTAGTAAGTTTATCTATAATTCCAGAGTGAGGGATGGTGTCAAAAGCCTTGGCGAGATCTAGATAGGCTGTGTGAACCACCTTACCCTCATCTACGGCTTTGGTGACTGCTTCAAAGAAGGCAATCAGGTTTAGGAGACATGATCTGACTTTTACAAACCCGGACTAGGTGGGGTCCAGAGTTTGGAGTTTACCAGTGTCTTTGTTTATAAGTTCCATGATGATACATTCCATGGCCTTGCAGACCAGGTTCATTAAGCTAATGGGGCGGTAGTTCCTGGGGTCCATGGTGGCTCCCCCTTTGTGGAGTGGGATAACCATCTCTGTGCGCCATTCAATGGGCATAAAGCCTGAGGTGAGGCTATGATTGAACATGGTGCTTAGGTGGGGTGCCAGTTAATTCTGTAGTTCATGTAGAGCACAGCCTGGGATGTTGTCAGGTCCCATGGATGCTGTGTTCTTGGCTTTGGAGAGTGTGGTTTTTACCTGTGCAGCCATGATTACAGGAACTTTGCATTCTTCCAGTATAGAGATGGGCCCTTTAGGGGGTGAGGGGGGGTAAAGTTAGCACTGAACTTATCTGTCAGGATATTGCAATATCAGTTGTTTCTGTATATTTAGTGCCATTGTGCTGTAACTCAGAGCAGATCTGAGTGTTGCCATTGAGAATCTTGACATAGTTATAGAATGCTTTGTGGTTGTCTTTAGAATCAGTGGCAATTTTGTTTTTGTAACTAGCTTTGGAGGATTTTATGAGGGATCTCAGCTTCTTACTGAGGCTGACCAGGGAGTTCTTCCAGTCATGGGATTTTACTCTTTTTTTTGCAACAGTTTCTTTCTTCTGTTGTAGACTTTGTTTATGGCAGGGGACCACCAGATTGGCTTCCTTTTTTTGGAGGATAGCATCTTGGTTCTGTTAGGGATTGCACGATCCATGCACTCGTGTAAGTGCTTATATAGTGCATTTGTGTAGGATTCAGCAGTTGTACCTCTACTGTCCATCTGCATGGGTGTCGTGAAGTTTGCCACTTCTGTCTTAAGAAGCGTGAAGTTGCCTTTGGCAAAATTTTTTATGGTGGTTTCCCTAATGGGGGGTGGGGGCGGGATATGGATGTCTAGGCTGATTAGCTTGTGGTCGGATCTGACCAACAAGGAATTGACCTCTGGTGTGGAACACCGTTCATCCATGTTGGTAATGACCATATCTAGGCTATTGCTGCCCCTGGTCGGGGTGTGAATAAGTTGATCCAAGGCATTGGAATTTATGAATACCAGAATATGTTGAGCAAAAGAGTTGGTACATGAATAGTTTTTCTAGTTAATGGTGGGGTAGTTGAAATCGCCCATTATTAGGGTGTTGGGTTTTACCCTAATATTTTCCAGTGTATCAAAAAATGAGGAGTGGGAATCCTGGGGCATGGTGGGGGATCTGTAGCAAGCTACAATCTTGTCCAGAGTTAGTTGCACTTGGATAATCTCAGATGCTTTATGATGAGCAACTAACCTGGAGGTGTGGATATCCTTAATGAATATGGACATGCCTCCACCTTTAGTGTTTCAGTCCAGGAAAGGTGGCCAAAGGGTATGGTATGAGTTATAGCCTGGTAATGCAGGGATGCTCTCTGGAGCCTTGAACCAGGTCTCTGTCACTGCACAGATGTCGATGTTTTCTATTTTAAGGAGTGCCTCTAGTAAATGCACTTTGAGGTTTAGACCTCTAGCACTGAGTAGTATTACCCTCAGATTTTGCTTGCTTGTACCTGTCTGTGGTAGATTTGTCATTTGAGCCTTGCCTAAAAAGGCACTATAGGGGTGGCAAGAGCCTTAGCAAGTATCTGGAATCCTGAGGGTGACAGGTGCAGGCCATCTCTGGCAAAGCATCATGGCCCGTTGATCATGTCATCACAAGCAGACAGATACTAGATCCCCTTAGAATGACACCAGAAGCTTAGCCAATTGTTGAAGTCAATCATTTTGTCCTTGTATTGTGGTATCATTCTGGGTGATGGCAAGATGCTACTCAGGGCTAGGGTCATACCTGACTGGGCTACAAGATCGAAGACCTCTTCCATGTCTCTCTTCATGTAGTCCAGGGAGATACGTCTCAAGTCATTCACACCAATATGGACAATGACAGAGTCATATTTGTACTTTTTGTGGAGTGACCTGAGTGTGTGCTTTATGTGGCAGATTCTGGCACCTGACAGGCAGCTGACAATAACTTTCTCCTTGTTTAGCCTGGTGAGTGGAACATCAGTGTGCCTGACTATAGAGACACCTATCACTAGAGTGTTGGGTACGTTGTTATGCCTTATGAGCTGTAATTGAGTGGCACACTGAGTTTGTGGGCTATGTCAACAAATAACAAGGAAGAAAAAGAAACTGACTAACGACTGTAAAGGAAAGAGAATCCATAGTAACAAGGATTCTGCTTTGTTATGTAACACACTGGTGACAGGGTATGATGATATCTGTCTATCAGAAAACCCTCAGTCTACAGAAAAAGGCATCATCTTTCCAATGGAAAAGGTAGAAAAAGAGGCAAGGGGCAGGCGAAAAGGAAGAAATCAAAACTGAACGTGGAAGGACTGAAGAACATTACTGTAAGAAAAAAGAAGGGAAAGACAGATGTTGACTACATGGCTCAAGCTGTGGATTTACAACACCAGCTGGATGAGAATTTAATACACAATGAAAACAGTGGGATTAATAAGACTAACAGTGATGAAGATCTATCCTTCGTAACAATTTATAGAGCAGATATTACTGTATCAGAAGCTGAAGATTCTTCAGGGATGGCCAGCAAAGACATTGTTGTAATTGGAGATTCAGTTATTAGAGGAACTGATACTTATATTTGCAGAGATGATAATGAACATCGAGTAGTGTTATGCTTGCCAGAAGCAAAAATAGAAGATGTGAAACAAGCCTTGGAACACCTTAATGTAAGGAAGTATGGATCTGTTTTTATTCATGTTGGTACAAATGATGTCACCAACAAAGATTATGTGACTGTTAGTCGGAAACTGACAGCCTCCTAGATAGTATAGCTTGTACTGGTGTTAAGACATATTTTTCACAAATAACCTACAGAAAGGACAGTCAGGTCATTGTGAATGAGAAGATTTTTTTTGGATAAACACCTACATGGAAAAAAATGTCCCTCTTTTAAAAAAATACACATGTTCAGACAGGATGGTGTGCATTTGTCTAGATCAGGGAAGAGAATTTTTACAGCAGATATTTTGCAATATTTGACAAACACTAGCCATGATTTTTGCCAGGTCAAAAATGTAACAGTTCACGGATAGCAACATTTGATGCATCTCTGATGGTTGTTAACGCTAGGAGCATTAATAATAAAGTTTTTTTTTTTTATCAGAAAGTTTGCTACGTTCCCACAAGATTGATGTTGTTATAGTTTGTGAAACATGATTAAAGAACAATGACTGGAAACCAGTTCTGTCAGGGTATAAATATTTTTACTGTAACAGACATTCTAACAAAAAATCAGGTGGAGGTGTTATGATAGGGATTAAAGATAGCTATGAGACTTGTGATTATTACATGTTCAATGATAACACCAGTACTATAGACTGTGTGACTGTGACAATAAAGACAACCCTGGAACATATAACAATTGTTGGAGTGTACAGACCACCAAAGTCAAGTGTAGATGACCTAGAGGAATTCATACATTTCTTACATGAAACACAGGAGGGAAGAATAATATTAGCTGGGGACTCAAATTTACCAGAAACAGACTGGAATAATATTGATTCAACAATGTTAGTAAAGACATTATTCACAGAGTATATTCAGGAACAACAAGTGCTTTAGATTGTAAAAAAAAAAAAAAAACTACCAGGGGACGGAATATATTAGATATTGTTTGTGTTCCCAAATAATTTACTGTAACTTCAAGTCAAGTTTTACCACCATTGATGTGCAGTGATCATGGGGTCATAAAGGTTAACTTGTTGCTAGATAATTCTGCCAAACTGGAATCTAAACCAATGCATAGAAGGTTAATTACAGATTATAGGGAAGCAAAACAGTTACTATATAAAACTAACTGGAGTGAGGTGTTGAGTGGAAAAACTGCAGATGGAATGTGGAAAGTTTTGAAAGGGAAATTGTTTGAGTGCAAAAATTAAAAAAAGGTTTAACATCTGGATTTAGGCACGCAACATCAGAGGGGTATCTTTCCATAAGAGCAAGATACCTGATTAAGGTGAAAGACAAAAAATATAAGAAATGGAAGAGAGGTTGCAGTACAACTTTGAAAACAAATAAATGAGCTGGACAAACAGATTAAGCATAGTGTTAGACAAGATCAAGAAACATTTGAAGAAAATTTATATAAAGATATTGAGCATAATAGGAAACCTTTTTATAGATACATAAGATGTGGAAGGAGTAAAGATACACAAATTGATAAACTGTGTGCAGATTCTAAAATTTATTCTCAGACACAACAGATTATAGATATATTTACAAAATCTTATGCAAAGCAGTTTGGCTCCACAAAAGGGGTGGTAAGTTGTCCTAGTGACATCCAGGTAACCCCAGATACTGGAATCAAATTAGATTATACTGAAAAAGAACTGTACAAACTGGATCCAAACAAAGTGCAGGGAGGAGACAGAATAAGTAACAATGACATGAGAACACTTAAGCAAGAACTTACACTGCCATTACATCTATTATTCACCTGGTCATATAAATATGGGAAGATTGGAGACATGTGCTTATTAAACCTGTCTTTGAGGTAAAGTGGAGTAGGACAAACCCAGAATCATATAGACCCTTAAGTCTACTTTCATGTTGTGGAAAAATAATGGAGAAGGTATTATTGGATAAGTTATTGTCAGAACTGGATAGGTTGGGGCTTGAAACCATATATTAGCATGCATATGTTGAAAATAGATCTATTATCACCTGTAACATTATGTTCTATAACAATATAATAACAGCTGTGAATGAAAAATTGTGCTGTGATGTGATTTATATAGATTTAACTTCAGCATTTGACAGGGTCATGCACAAAACACTGATCAATAAATTAGTACAACTAGGTATTGATGTACTGTTGATAAGATGGATAGCTGCATGGCTTACAAATAGGACATGGCAAGTATCACACACCAACTGGACAGAAGAAATCCTTGGTTACAGTCAACATGTCCCACAGGGCTCTATCCTAGGCCCTTACTTGTTTAGATTGTATCTTTCAGACCTTACTTTTTCATCTGAGGTGTTCTACAGTCTATATGTTGATGACCTGAAATTGGGTAATCTGATTACAAGTGTTACAGATAAGGCATGTCTGCAAAATAATTTGACTAAATTGACCATTTGGGCACAGGAGAAAAATAAGTTGATAAATACATCAAAAACTAAGCATATGAGATTTGGGAGACATAAACTGAAAGGTAAATATTTAATACAGCACACAGTGATTGAAACTGTAAACTCATTTAAGGACCTGGGTATATGGGTAGATCCAGCTATGAGTTTTTCTAATCATATCGACCAACTGGCTAATGATATTTATAGAACTATAGGTTGTATAAAAAGATTTATAAAGTCTAGGAAATCAAACATAATGAAGTCATTGTTTGTTAGTTACATTAGACCCAAATTTGAGTATGGAATAACAATATGGAAACCGTATAGGAAAAGAAGCATGAATAAACTGGAAAGAGTGCAGCGGAAATATACTAAGGTTATCCATGGATGTGAAAATCTAAGTTATTATGAAAGACTAAAATATCTGAACTTGTACAGTGTCTCTTACAGATATTTAAGAGGAGATCTTATTCAGGTATATAGGGCATTTAGGGACAACTACCTCTGGGAATGTTTGGGGTTAACAAAACATACTAGAGAATCATCAGATAATCTATGTAGAAGATTCTATAGGAATGAGAAGTGTACTAACTGGTTATCTGACAGAGTAGCTGATGCATGGAACAGACTACCAAATTATATTAAAGTAAGTACTAGTTTAGATATTTTTAAGAACAGCCTGGACATTTATTATGGGAGCAAGTATTTTGGTATATTGGCAAACTAGAAGGGCTTAATGCCCATGCTTGAAACATTTGTATGTATGTATGTATCATTTGGGTTGTGTTGGGGGGTGGAGGTTGCATACGTTTCTGCTTTGGAGGTCTCTGTTGCTTGAGCAGATTTTTATTGAGAGACTCCATGAATGTAGGTGTGTGTTTTGTGTTTCTATGTGTGTATTTTGGTGTTGTAGGTTTTGAGGGACTATGTGATGAATGTGGTGTGGTACAAGTGTTTACCTTCTCTTCTTGACTGTCTAGTCCAGTCTTGGGTGAAGACAGCTTTCCTTCCAGTTTGGCTATATAAGTGCATCTCTCACAGGTTGTAGTGTTGGGTGGTAGGAGGAGAGGGTTGTCTGTGTACATGAGGCAATTGCTGCATTGCCCCAAAATGCCCAGATTCATCAGGTAGACAGGAGAAAACACCGGGAGCTCACCCTTAGACATGCCTGGATAGGTGCTTATTTATTAAGTACTAAAAACTATTTTCCTCTAGATAAGTGAGGAAAGTTGAGTGCTGTAGTAATTAGTAGCTTATTTAGTGCTTCAATGAGTTCTGAACAAGTGCGGAGCTGAAAGAAACAGACTTGAGTGTTAAAACTAAAAAAAATGGCTAGTTCTAAGGGAAATTTTGAAGAGTACACTTTATGGCTCCAGGAATAATTTAACCCTAGCTAAGCGGCGATGCTTAAAGTGCATTTTTTTTTTATATAACAGTAGCAAATGAGCAAACTGATTTAAACAAATTAACCAATAAAAAATTAAAAACTGAGCCCTGTTCTAGCAGTCTTCGATCAGACAAGTTCTAACTGCACACTCCTGCCACTAGGGTGCAGGGGAACCTTCTCCAAAAAAATGGTCTAGATTAGTGCTCAAGTTATACAAACAAAGCTAGATTCAGCAGGTCTGAATTTAGTCTAAACTACAGCAAACAAGGTGTACCAATTTCAGAAAGAAACTGTTCAAATAAGCTGGCACAATAAGCCTTGTAGGCAGAAAGGTGAAAATAAAGAGATAAATCTGATGGCATGGACTTCTAGAAGGGTGGTTGTGCTTTATGGGGTGGGAGCAGTCAAATATTATTAAGGAGACTGGGACTAACTGAGAGAGTAGGCATGGGAAAGGGTCAGGAATGGGGTACTCAAGACTATGGACAGGAATGCAAGGAAGAGGTAAAAAGGCAAAAAGAAAAAACATGCCAATGTAGCTTGATAGAAATGTAAGATGAGTCACTAGGGCAACAGACAGAGCCTTAAAGAGGTAGACTGGAGGGGTTAAGGAGATGGAAGAAGCATACTACAAGTAATCTAGCAAAAAGACAGCAAAGATTTTAAGGCCATCAAGGTTAAAATAGAAACAAAGTTAGTAGAAGAGATCAATTAGAAAGTTTTTTAGTTATGCAGTAGAAAAAAGAAAGGGAGGGACACAGCTGGCCAGTTTGGGAAAACATGTCGAGAATCACAGAACACGTGGAAAAAGGAAAACTGCTGAATGAATACTTTGCTCTTCACTAAACAAAATGCAAGAAAGTGTAAATTCTGGTGGAGAGGCAGTGCAAAATGGGAAGAACACAAGGACAGAGGTGGAAGGGTGTCAGAAGGAAATGGCTGCCCAATTGGCAAGATAAAGCACAAGGACCAGGTGTGCCATCTTGCAGAATCTTCAGAATCTGCAAAGCATGTTTGTGCAACCCCCCCCCCCCCCACCCCAAATGAGATCTTCAACAAATCACTAACTAGTATAAAAATGACAGAAGACTAGAAGACAGCAAATCTGGTACTTTTGTTCAAGGAGTGGGAAAGCATAAAAAATTCCAGGAACTACAGGTTGATTAGATTAACAAAAGAGGCAGAGAAAGTAATGGGAGAATCCTAAGGGGACGTCTGGTAACATTTCCAGAAGGAAATAAGCTCCATGGCAACAACCAACATTCATAGCCAGAAGGAGTTGTTGGTCAGACCTGATCTAGTTCTATAACTGTCTTAAAGGTGAACTGGACATAAGAATTCCAAAAGATGTAGTCTACCTGGACTTTAGAAAGACCTTTAACTTAGTCCTACATAGCAGGTCAATAAAAAAAATTAAAGGAGCTGGGGACTGGGCCAATACAAAGGAAATGAATATCAACATAGTTGTATGGAAGGACCTAGAAAGTTATTCTGAGAGGGACACTGTTATAAGTTACGAAAGTGACTAGTGAAGTACCACAGTGTCTGACCTGGGTCCATATTCTTCAAAGTGTTTGTCTCAGATATATTTGAGGGAACAGAGACGAAGATCGGCCTCCCTGTTTATGACACAAAGATAGGCACAGAGGTGTAGGATGGTGAGTCAAGTGAACAATCTGGAAAGGCTGTACATGAGGTCACTGAGGTGTTAGTTAAAGTTCACTGCAAAAAATGTGAAGTACACTGCAGTTAGGCCACAACAACCTTAATGGGAAGTATCAGCTGGGCATAGTGGACCTGATGGCATCAGAGTCAGAAAAGGGACTGAGGGTGTTGATCACACCTTGACTGGACCACCAGCCACCAGGAGCAGTGTGAGAGGCAGAGAGCAGTAAAAGCAGAAAGTAGAATGCAGGGATGTATCCTCAGGGAGGTAGATTCTAGAAGCAGCCTGGTAATGCTTCCACTCTGCTGGGTATTGGTCACACCGCACCTTAAATAATGTATGCAGTTCTGAATGCCATATAAGGAAAAGGACATCAGGCTATTGGAAATAATGTAATGTAAATTTACCAGAAAGATCAGTGGGATGAAAGGGAAATGAATATGACCAGAGGCTATGACAGCCACAGCTTTTCCTCACTTGGCACCAGAAAACACAGGGTACAAAACTATAGTGTAAAAGATTGTTGTACAAGGGAGAGGTGAAAGGGTAATTTTGACCAGGAAGGAGAAAGGGGAAGGAGGAGGCACAGACCACAGATTGCATGGACTTAACTTCTCCGGGGATCTCTGAAAATACTTTCTCATAGATACAGTTGAAAACCTATGCAATGGACTACAAGAATGGATGTTGAACAAAAATTAAAGGGCATTCAAGAGGACATGGAACAGTTGAAAAACAGCTAGAGAAAAAGTCAAGCTGGAGTGGATGTGGTATGTCAAACCTGCTGTAACAGAGGCTCATGGGATATATGCAAATAGCCCTTTAAATGTCAATGAAAAACTCTAGCTTGGCTAGGTTTCCTTTGTGTCACTTCAGCAGTGACAATCATCTTGAGCCAAGGTTTACACCATCAGGTGTTCCCGCAGCAGTATTTCATCCATACCACTCACTTGCACCTACGGTCAATTAAGATTGTCCAATTCACTTACTGCATGTCTTTGAAATGTTGGAGGAAACTGGCAGAAACACACTCAACTGTAGGGAGGACATGCAGACTCTGCACAGAAGGCACCCCAGCTGACAACTGAACCAGAGAACCTCTTGATGTAAGGTGACAATCCTAACTGTTGCACCACCGCAGCTAACAAACATATATGTATATACAGACACACCTGCATATATACACACACAAATGCATCCACTTCTATTCACACATCCTGCACACACACACACACACACACACACACACACACACACACACACACACACACACACACACACACACACACACACACACACACACACACGTATTCTTTACCATTGTTTTTGTGCATAATGGGCAGTTACTATACACCAACACCTCACTCTCTCATCTCTTAAGAACAAAAAACAAAAACACTTTATTGTCATTAGCCGATCTCTGTACTGTAAATTATGTTAGATCTAGGAGTTCATTAATGTGCCTGCATGGACCTCTACAGCGTGCATTTTTCAGTTTAAACTGTAGCAAACTGTTTGCTACCAATGTAACAAGCAGATGCTACAGTTTAGACAACACACTGAGCACAACAGCGCTCATGTTTGACCGCAAATGTAATCACAGCTTTTAAAAGCCGGTATTATATTAAAGAAAGATTGTGATCAGGTTATTGCGTTTTTTCCTCTCCACCCAGCTTAGCTACACTGTCACAGGCAGGGGAAACATTTTATACACTTTTTTTCCACAAATAAAAAAATCTCTGGAACATCTAATCACACTGGGTAAGTAAGATCAGCTCAGAGAAGGATGATATCTTGCCTCTCAACAGTCTAGATTTTCATCTCACATTTTGAGTCTGTTCCTCATAAAATTTGTGTTTTTCTGATTTTTTTTATTGCAAATCAGTTGCTGTGTCTTTTGGCTTTTCCCGGTTAGGGGTTGCCACAGCGGAACTCCAGTCCGCTAATGACTGGTAGTTGATTTTTACGTGCTGAGTTACCAGCCCTGATGTACAACCGTCAACAAAGGTACGCCCATTCACGCATGTCTCCACGCAGAAAATGCTCTAACTGAGAATCGAACTGGACAGCGTCTTACTGTGAGGCGACAACGCTACCGCAGCACCACCACCAAATCAGTAAGGATCAAATTTACTAAATAATGACAGGCATTTGAGTTTCAGACTACATATCCCTCAGAAAATGCATAACAACGCCAGACCTGTTATTCTAGCATCATTCTAAGTTTATAAGAGCAATATTTAAAAATGTGTCCCTAGTTTTGAGGCTTTGCCCACCAATTAGTTTTGTCTTTCTCAAAAAAAATATATATAGGTTCATAGGTTGGTACTAGGCTATCGGCCCTAGGGCCTATGCAAGCCTTGCCATAACAATTCCCTGGATATTTCTTCCCACAATATTTGCTTCTCTGGGCCCCTGTCTAGCAGGGCGACTGACATGATCCCTGGGATGAATTTCCTATCTCCCATCCAATCATCAAGGTTCCTTTTGAAGAGGGCCAATGAGGCGCTCTGCTTGACATGTATGGGCAGTCTATTCCAGAGTATAGGGAGTCTCTGGGTCAGGAACCTATCCCTCCAGCATGTTTTGTTCATTGTGATGACAAGGTTTAGATCCGTGGAGTGTGTGGCTCTGAGGGATTGGGATTTCTTTAAGTGGAGCATGTCCAACAGCTCAGGGTTTGACATGGCCTTGTATGTTAAGCAGAGATCACCTCTGAGTAGACGATATGCCACAGAGTATAGCTGGAGTTTTTTTAGACGGTTAGCATATGGCATCTGCTTTAGGCCTGTGATTCTTTTAGTGAGGTATTTCTGTGGCCTTTCCAGTTGTTGCAGATGTCTTGTGAGGTACATACCAAACAAGGCATTATACTCTATAATGGGTCTAATAAGGGATGAGTACAGTGTGACAATGACCTCCTTTTTTCTGGATGAAAAGCTCTTAGTGATGAGGTGTACCACATAGAAGGAGTTCCTGACTGTTGTGGCGATGTGGTTATTGAAAGTGAGACCACTGTCCACCTGTGTCCCTAAGTCTCTCATCACACTTTCGATGTTTAGCGTCCTGCCACCAATGTGGTAATTCATGGGTACATGTTTTTTTTCAAAGGGGATAACTATACATTTCTTGGCATTAAGCTTGAGCCCATGGCTCTGGCACCAGGCATCTGTTTCTGTAAGGCCCTTTTGTAGAATATCCCCATCATTTGGGGATTTAATAATGGCTCCCAGTTTGCAGTCATCAGCAAACTTTGTTAGCCAGAGTCCCTTAGTGTTGGCCTGTACTTCAGAGAAGTAGATGCCAAGCAAGAGTGGTCCCAGGACTGAACCCTGAGGTACTCCACTTGTCAATTCTCTGGAGCTGGATTTGGAGTCGGCTACTTTTACAGTCTGGGTTCTGTCAGTAAGCCAGTTGGCAACCCATCGAGTGATGTAGGGATTTATGCCCAGCTTAGTAAGTTTATCTATGATTCCAGAGTGGGGGATGATGTCAAAGGCCTTGGCGAGGTCCAGATAGACTGTGTGGACCACCTTACCCTCGTCCACAGCTCTGGAGACTGATTTGAAGAAGTCAATCAGATTCAGGAGACAAGATCGGCCCTTCACAAACCCAAACTGGGTGGGGTCCAGTGTTTGAAGGTTGCCAATGTCTTTGTTTATAAGTTCCATGATAATGCATTCCATGCCCTTGCAGATCAGGCTTGTCAGACTGATGGGATGGTAGTTACCAGGATCCAAGGCAAATCCTCCCTTGTGGAGCGGGATAACTGTAGCTGTGCGCCACTCAGTGGGCACAAAGCCTGAGGTGAGGCTATGATTAAACATGACACTTAGGTGAGGTGCCAGTTTATTTTGTAGTTCATGTAGTACACAGCCTGGGATGTCATCTGGTCCCATGGATGCTGTATTCTTAGCTTTGGAGAGTGTGGTTTCTACCTGTCTGGCCATGATTATCGGAATTTGGAAATCTTTTGGTATTGAGATGGACCCTTTAGGGGGTGAGAGCGGGGTGAAGTTGGCACTAAATTGATCTGCCAGGATATTGGCAATATCCTTGGGATCAGTATATTTAATGCCATTCTGTTGTAGCTCAGAGCAGATCTGAGCATTGCCATTTAGATTCTTGACATAACTATTGAATGCCTTGTGGTTGTCTTTGGAATCTTTGGCAATTTTATTTTTGTAACTAGCTTTTGAGGATTTTATGAGGGATCTCAGCTTCTTACTGAGGCTGGTGAGGGAGTTTTTTGCATCCTGGAATTTTCCTCTTTTCTGCAATAGTTTATTCCTTCTGTTGTATAAAGCAGGGGACCACCAGATTGGCTTCCTTTTTTGGAGAAGATCATCTTGGTTCTATTTGGGATGGCATGATTCATGCACGAGTGGATGTGCTCGTACAGTGCCTTAGTGTAGGATTCTGCAGTCAAACTTCCAGATCCCGTCTGCGTGGGTGTTGTGAAGTTTGTCACTTCTGACTTCAGTAGCATGAAGTTGGCTTTGGAGAAGTTTTTTAAGGAGGTTTCCTTACTGGGGGTGGGGGGGTGGGAGTGGGATGTGGATGTCAAAGGTGATTTGCTTATGGTCAGACCTGACCGATGAGGGGGTGACCACTGGTGTGGAGCATCTGTCTCCCATGTTGGTAATGACCAGGTCTAGGATATTGGAGCCCCCGGTGGGACAATGGATTAGTTGATCCAGGGCGTTGGAATTTATTAATTCCAAGAACCGTTGGGAAAAGGAGTTAGTACCCGAGTAGTTTTCCCAATTAATGGCAGGGTAGTTGAAATCACCCAGTATTAGGGTGTTTGGTTGTATCTTAATAGTATGTTTAGAAAGGTGTAGTGAGAATCTTGGGGCATGGTGGGGGATCTGTAGCAAGCTACAATTTGGATTGCAGTCTTACCTAGTGTTAGTTGCACCTGGAGAATTTCAAATGCATTGTGTTGGGCAACTAGCCTGAAGGTGTGAATATCCTCGGTGAATATAGACACTCCTCCATCTTTAGTGTTTCAGTCTTTATTTTGTGGCCAAAAAGTGTGGTAAGAATTGTAGCCTGGTATTGCAGGGGTGTTCTCTGGAGCCTTGAACCAGGTCTCAGTTACTGCACAGATATTGTTGTTCTCCATTTTTAGGAATG
This sequence comes from Protopterus annectens, assembly GCF_019279795.1. Lineage (NCBI taxonomy): Eukaryota > Metazoa > Chordata > Ceratodontiformes > Protopteridae > Protopterus > Protopterus annectens. The sequence continues at coordinate 1,806,603,407 of NC_056744.1, forward strand.
CCTCAAGAGAGTGCATTTTGAGGTTTAGACTTCTAGCATTGAGTAGCATTACCTTCAGATTTTGCATGCTTGTATCTGTTACGATGGTGGTTTTATCCTTTGAACCTTGCCTAAAAAAGGCACTTTAGTGGTGGCAAAAGCTTTAGCCAGTAACCTGAATCCCAGGGGTGACAGGTGCAGACCATCTCTGGCAAAGCATCGTGGTTTGTCGATCATGTCTTCCCAGGCAGACAAATACTGGATCCCCTTTGAATGACACCAGAAGCTTAGCCAATTGTTGAAGTCAATCATTTTGTCCTTATACTGTGGTATCATTCTGGGCGAAGGCAGGATGCTACTCAGGGCTAGGGTATTCAGAAAGATGTACGGAGCACTATGTGAAACAGGGAACCAAAACACTGAGTGTGCTATTCCACAGGGAAGTAAAAGAGGACTGGGATACAGGTTTGCTGAAACTTAATGCAGTGGGCGGGAATGTTAGAAATCATTACTGATGTCACAAACAAGGAGGTGATAAACTAAGCGAGTGGTATTGTTTTCAGCTTCGGTCCAAGGCAGAAAATGTGATTTCAGTAAGGAGACAGTTTCCCTTAAACCATTATCACTTACCCACAGACACAATGCAAGTGGTACTAAAGGCATATCTTCACTGCAAAAACAATGACTATCAGTTTGTTTTATTTAGGTTGCTCCTTAAGTGTACACTTAACATGCCTCAAAATGACCACAGACAGATTTATTATCTTTCCAAATATGAAATTCTTACCAGCAGGAAATAAACACAAACACTGAACTGTCATACTGGCACTACTTGTTTGATCTGCTTGTTTAAAGAAAAATCAATTTATATTAACATCTATGTAGACAACTGCTGCCGTGAACAGAAATGCTGTCCAATGAAACTGGATTTATAAACAATTTTAATAAAAGATGCATGATTTACATCATACCTTGGACCATAATTGGACGAAATTAAAAGACTTTCATGTTAAGTATCCACATATTTTAGTGGACTCGTGGGATTTTTTGAACAAAATAGGGATGGGTCCATATGCTGATGAAATAAGTTTTATTACTGTTGAAGTGAAGGATTTATTTTCGGTTATTCCTCATAGTGAAGGGTTGTTGTGGTTTGAAAAAATGTTCGTTGAAATGGGCCTACTGACACCTGATGAATTTAAACTGGTATTGGAAAATATGGAATTGGTGTTAAAATACAATTATATTTTTTCAGGGAGACCTTTATCACCAAAAAGATGGGGTAGCTATGGGATCAGCATGTGCCACCATGTATGCTAATATTATGCTTTTCTGGGAAAAACAATGGGCAGGATTCACAAAGCCTCCGTGTAAGAGATACAAGGCTTACACAGAGGCTGCAGTTAAACGGTGTGATGTCAGCATGTCATGCATATGCATGAGGGCATGCTGAATCACACCTAAGGCTAACACGATCCGTGGAAGACAGTAGGGGGCGTGTCCGTAGGCCGAGCCCTGCAAGCGGACACGCCCCCAGAAGAGTAAAAGTGCCCAAAGTACACCCCCATGACAGAGTACATAGAAATGTGAATAAACCCAACACAGCACATGCCCCCACAGACTATGAACATAAAATCATATAAATGAACATGTTTAATATCTTTTTTAAACTGTAAAGATGTTTGCCCATGAGTGCGCTCATTTGCACGGGCATGCCCGTAGCTCAGCCACAGTTAGCAATAAGTGGAAAAGCATATAAGAACTAACTATGCAAAGTAAGCCAAAACACAAAAGCGTCCCTGACATATATGTACACGTATAAAATTATATTTTATGTAAAATGTAATGAAATAGGCCATTTATTTAGAAGAAATGTGAGATAAAATAATAAAAAATGCCAGATGTGCCTATAACTGAGCTACAGTTTAACAAGGTGAGTGCATCTGCCCGTAGGTGAGCAGTGGTTTTAACAGATGCAAAATGAGTGCCCATAGGTGAGCAATGGTTCAATAGGTGCAAAATGATTGCCCGTAGGTGAGCTGAGTGTAGTATGCGTGCTTACAGCCAAATTTAGCGTAAACCAGCGTAACCCGTTTGCATGGAGCTGCGCACCGCGCCAACAAGCTAACCGACGGGCAAAGTTGAGCAAGCTGTAACAAAACTGCCTTTACACAGACACACCCCCTAGCCTGTCTAGACAGACATAAAATATAAAAAGCAGTGGCCATGTTCAAACCCAGGATACCATGCACCATAGGCAAGGTACTGAACCACTAAGCCATGACAGCTGTACTTAGAAATGCAGTAATAGCAAATATATAGGAATGAATAGAAAGAGGAGCATGACAAAGCAGGTTTTGTGAAGCTGATACAATTCCAAAATGGCCAATCACAGATAAGTGCGGGAAAAATGGCATATATAAGCCCCATAGGCGGGAATACACAGCATAACTGATTGTAGAACTAACCTGCAGCCAGAATGTCAGGAGTAGGTGAGGGTAGTTGCTTCCGAGCACAGAGGTGGGGTGTTGAGGAGTCCAGATATATGGTCTGGCTCCTTGTCCACAATCATGAGGCCCAACTCATGCAGGGCCGGTTGGCTCATGATCTCACCATTGCCACAGGGATTCCAAGGACTGGTGAGCAGGTCCGTCATCACCATGCGGACCTGAAGAGACGTAAGCAGGACCAACTGAACTGTTGGATCCAGGAGGCCCGGCAAATGCCCAACGCCCCACTACTGAGTAAGTTACATTTAATTATGTATGTAAGAAATTAACCTAGCTGATATTATGGAGATGTGTATTCCAATATTACTTTATTTATATTACAGCTGCAGGTGTCCATTCTGCAAACCGCAGAGCCTATGGCGATAGGCTGGTGCGGTTGCACCACCAGGCAGGTCAGTAATCCTTCCCCTGTAACTGTAAAGAAATATAAAAGTATGACAGTTAGCAAAAGAGTGCAGTGTAGTCACTAAGTAATAAAATGTGCAAGTAACAGTGTAAGAGTGTTTGCAAGTAATGCTTGATTACAAAAGTGTGTTGCAGTCTGTAATCCAAACAGAAAAATGAAAATGTCTGAAATAAAGTCTGAAATAAAGATGCCCCACCTGTAATATAATAGTACACAACCTGCAGCAGGCTGAAAAGCACAGCTGCAGAAGATGAGCAAATCACATGTGTGAAATATAACCCTGTGGAAATACTGAAACACGACAGAAGTGAGACTGTTGGAAAGGATTGTAATAACTACAGGTAAAACATGTCAATAAAACCTAGAAGTAAGTACCATCTTGAATTGTAAAATTAAAACAAGTGAGAGAGTGTGAGAAAGAGTTAAGAATCCACCAATAAAGTAGTAATAACCCCTGAATAAAGTATACTGCAGTCAGTACAGAATGAAATGAATGTGACAAGCAGAATCAAACTGCGAAATGTGTTCAAAGTGTTGCTGGAGCTGGAATGTGTATCCCAAAATCTGGATATGTTGCTCTCAGTCTGCAATATGCAGATAGTATGATAGTCTGAAATACCAAACATCCACAGTTGTCTATAGCTATATAAAGCAAATGTAGCAGGATGATGTAGCTGAACAGGGCCAGATATGAATGTGTATGAATAAAAATGAAAATGTATATTGATGTAGCAGTAACATTCCCATCACCAACCTGAAGTAGTTATCACATAGGAAACTGTAGGCAGAACTGTAGTGTGTATATATCTGCAGCTATTAGAAATGTACAGCATATGTATTGGTATTTGAAGGTGTTAATAATATTTTCTTCACCATACCCTATAACCACATATAATCCATTCCTCGTGAAATTGGTATGTGCAATCACAATTAACACCCCTGGACATTTGTCCTGTTGGGTCATACATATTTGCATGTATGTTGATGCTTCTGCCCTGTTCATACATCCAAACCTGATGGCCTGTTGCCATCAATAAACCCTGCATGTTGTTGGACTGTGTATTGTTGTTCAAATTATGCATGTGTTATCCTCGCTGTTCAATGGTGTGAATATCTGGGTGTTTGGTTAATGGGAATACTAATGCATGCTGTTACAACTAATTGCGAATGGTATTGTATGTTACTAACCCAAACTGTCATGACATAATGCAAAACATAGGATGACAGGGAAGGCGGGTTCCAGCGGACCCACCTCTCCCACCTCAGCTGGCGAGTGCACCTGGCAGCAGTGCCCAGTCTGGACCCTCCTCCGGTGGCCCTGTGCCACCTGTGGGTGGAAGCGCTGCAGGGGATGGGGCTCATCCCCCCTCTGCAAGTGTGGCCGGAGGAGAACCACCACTCACCCTCCGTAGTGTCTGGACTGTGGTGCGTAGGGAGATCCAGGAATCTGTTCTTGGGCCCCTATGCCAGCTTGAGGCACAGGTGGCACAACTTACGGGCATGCCTGTTGCCTGGTCTACACAGCCCCCAGCACAGCCCTGTCCTGGGCAGTGAAGGAACAGTGGCAACTGCCCATGGGTGGGGATATCAGTTCCACTGTTGCCATCTGTGGATTCATGGGCTCTGGATATCCAAACATCCGTCCCCGTCAATTGTGTAACCCCCCCACAAGTGTCATACACTGCCCCTGTATGTGTCTTGTTTGTCTTGTCTGTTGACCTACCCAACCTACCTCCCCAGCTATACTGACTTCCTTTACCTGACATACCACTCTAACCTGAAAAAAAAAAAAAAAAAAAGGCACTCTGTACCCACAAAAAAATTACTCCCCATACATAGATGCCCATTCCGCACACATGTCTGCTGGACATGGAAACTATCAATTACAATTGGCTGTACAACAAGTATTATTGTTGTCCTGACACCTCTCTCAGGGGTGGAAGGTTTCAAATGTCACACCAAATTACAAACATATGCACAGCTGTTGCTGATGAAGAAATGGGCAGCTATGGGCCTTACCTACATCCCTCCTGCAAAACCCAAGCTTGTTTCCCTACTGTCTTACCCTCTTTGTGACCCCTTTTTCACCACTTTCCTGTCTCCCCATTTTTATTTCTTTCAAAGAAAATAGCGTGGGTGTGTGCCAGAGTAAGCACTGTTAAGCCGTTGTAAGCGGGTGTGCGTGGAGCTGAACGCCAGTGCACATGCGGGAGCTCTGCGCAAACCAGTGCTAACCCGGTTACAACTGCTTAAAAGTGCCTTAGTCATTCTGATTGACAGGTCCTGTAGTCAGTTCAAAAGCAAAATAAAATCCCACTGTCAGTCCTGAACCCAGGACCTTGGAAACAGTAGTCTGCATGACTTACCACTAAGCCATGACTGTTACACAAGAACATTGTGCTACAATAAATATATCATGTAATAGTAGGAATGAATGTAAATGGAATATAGGATGTGTAGTACACAAAGCATGTCATGTATATTTACTGTCGAATCTAGTGGATTTCTATAATAGTAGTGTGTGAACAGAAACAGCCATGCTAGTTGGTAGCTAGTAGGTAATAATGTCAGTTATTATACATATATATATATATATATATATATATATATATATATATATATATATATATATATATATATATATATATATATATATATATATATATATAGTTGTAGGTGTCAGTGTACATACACACTTAGTACAGGAAACAGGAGAGATGAATGGAGAAATGTGAATCTACAACACAGCCTGAATCATGAGAGAGATACTAACCTTTACACTCACAGAACAGTGTCCACAGCATACCAGCATGGTCCCCGCTCTTACAATCTGAAAGGGCAATGCCTGTCTCACATACCCTTTTATAGCACTGTCCTGAAATCACAGTGAGAACTGCAATCAGTACACAACTGGCTGTATGCAATTAGCAAATGCTGGCTTACAATTGGTGCAGAACCATCACATGGACTTATGCAGATACTTACAAAAGCATCCTGTACTCCCACTCCACACATGCAATACTTTCATTGCACCGTCTGGAGGCAGAGAGAGAGAGAGAGAGAGAGAGAGAGAGAAAGAAAAAAATAAAGAAAAAAGAAAATAAGAACACAAACAAAAACACACATAAGACAAACTAAGTTGAAGCTGTCATCAGTGTCAGTATCAAGCTGGGCTAGCAGCAGCAGGAAGCTATACTAACGGTAATGCAACCAGCTGCGACAAACACAGGTAATGTAAAGTAACAAGTTAATAGTCTACATACTGTGAACCCTCCATATGTGTTATTGGTCTGTATCTATATGTATGTCTATGTGATAAGTTGTGTGCACATAGTTTTACCCAAAGAGGATGACTATACATTACATGTCATTCAGTGTTAGGCCATGATTCTGGCACCAGTTGTCCATTTCAGTGAGGCCTATCTGTAGGATGTGTGTGTCAGCTGGTGTAACGACTATGGCGCTTAGTTCGCAGTCATCTGGGAACTTTGTCATCCACAACCCGCACATGTTTGCTTTCACATCTGAGAAGTAAATGCCAAACAAGAGAGGTCCTAGGACAGAGCCCTGTGGGATACCACATGTGACTGGCTTTGAGTCTGACATGGCTCCCGCAATATTGATTTTATGGATTCTGTAGTTCAACCAGTGTGCAACCCATCATGTGACATATGTATTAACATGTAAGCTGATGAGCTTGTCTATGATGCCTGAGTGGAGTACTGTGTTGAAGGCCTTAGGCAAGTCCAGGTAGGCTGTATGGACTGCTTTGCCCTCATCAATGGCTGTAGTGACTGTTTTGAAAAGGTCAACCAGGTTCAAAAGGCAGGATCAGCCCTTCACAAAGGCAAACTGGGTGGGATCAAGTGTCTGCAGGTACCCAATATCGCTGTATATGAGTCCCATAATGAATCATTCCATAGCTTTGCAGACCAGGCTGGTTAAGCTTATGGGGCGGTAGTTCCCAGGGTCAGTAGAGGTGCCTCCTTTGTGGAGTGGGACCACTGTTGCTGTATGCCAGTGTTCAGGTACATATCCCGTAGTAAGGCCAAGGTTAAATATCAGTTTTATATGTGGTTGTATTTCCTCTTGGAGTTCACATAGCACACATCCAGGGATACCATCAGGTCACATTGATGCCATGTGTTCTGCTTTGCTGAGGGCGGCCCTCACCTGGACATCTGAGATGATAGGGAGGTTACATTCAGCTGTGATAAGTATTTCTAAGTGTGGGGGAGAGGGAGGGGGATATTTGCACTGAACCTGTCTGCCAGAATGTTGCCAATATCTGTGGGTTCAGTGAATGTTAAGTAGGTGTGTAGTAACTCAGAGCATATCTGAGGCTTTTGGTCCATGTGTCTAACAAAACTGAAGAAGGCCTTGTGGTTATCTATAGTGTCCGTGGCCATTTCCCTCTCAGAGTTGGCCTTGGATGTTGTTATGAGAGACCTTAGCTTATTACCAGTGCCGACCACAGATGCCTTCCCTTTATGTGAATCTGCTCTGTCCTGCAGTAGCCTCCTTCTATCGTTATACAATTTGTCTTTGGCTGGGGTCCACCAGACAGGATGCTTAACCTTTGTGCATAGGGTCTGGGTTAGAATTGTGTGTGCATGTTCCATGCATTCTTTGGGATGTCCGTGGGAAGCATTTGCAAAGGGGTCAGCATTGTGGGTTGTGGCTTCCACTGGCCCAGTGGGCTGCATGGATACCATGTCAGTCCTAACACGTGAAAATCTGTCTATTCACATATACATCAAAGTAGTCTACTGTGCTGGTGGTGGTGGTGGGATATGTATATCCAGGCCAATTATTTTGTGTCCAGATCACACTAGTGGATGGCGTTCCACATACAGTACCTTGGTATGAACCCCCAGAGTGAGGTTGTGCATTGGACCTGTCTCAGTGTGCTGACCGATGGGGCTTGGTACTATGTTGTATGGAATGTGGCAGGTATTGTTGCACAGGTGTTGGCTGAGCACTGATATCTGGCCATGTACATGTGTATCCAGCAAGAGACACACACGTGCTACATATGGGAGTAGTAGTATATCACTACAGTTGAGTATCATATATAGTATGTGTGCCATATATTGATGACATAGTTTGCTGATATCCTGTTTGTGTTCTCTTTCAGGGACATGGTGCATCAGCAAAATCCTGCCTACTCTGCTGCAGAAGATGAAGAGATACACCAGAGCTTGGTGCGGGATTATGACATACTGTTTTCCCGCACCAGCCAGCATCAGCAGGAGAGGGCTGCACTGTGGCAAGACCTTGTCCGTAGGGTAAATGACATTGGCACGCATAATAGGACATATGAGCAGGTACGACATCACTGCAGTGATTTAATCAGAAATGTCCGTCAGCATGCGTCGGATATCCACAGGCAACAGGTCGCCACAGGAGGTGGGATGGCCACACATCCCCCCCTCACCAGACTGGAGGGGCTACTCCTAAGTGTTGTGGCACCAGCCCAGGAACATCAACAGCAACACACCTGCATTATGATGGAGGCGGATCCACACAGCAACATGACATGGAGCATGCAGGTAATATGCCATATGTACACTTGACTGTTCTGTACACTGTTAGTTTATGCATGTGTAAGGTGTGTCCTTGGTATGTAGCTGTCAACATAGTATGTAATTGTGCAGGTGTGATATTGCCAATATCAGCAGCTGACATGTGAAAGGCAACTGGTGTACTACTGAACTGTGCCCACTGACATTAATCCCCTCATTTCTGCAGGTCCCTCCGGTGTTACAGCAAGGCAGCCCATCCATGCTGGTGAGTGTGTTTTAACAATACCTATAATAGTCCTGATAGTGCTAGTAATAATAGTGTAACTCAGTAGTGCTCTGTGTGTATACTGTGGGGTGTGCACGTGTGCATGTGTGCATGTGTCCACGTGTGCATGTGTGCGTGTGCATGTGCGCATGTGTGCATGTGTGCCTGTGTCCACGTGTGCATGTGTGCATGTGTGCCTTTGTCCATGTGTGCATGTGTGCATGTGTGCACGTGTCCACGTGTGCATGTGTCCACATGTGCATGTGTGCATGTGTCCACATGTGCATGTGCCACATGTGCATGTGTGCATGTGTGCAGGTGGGCCTGTGTCCACGTGTGCATGTGTGCATGTGTGCATGTGTGCATTTGTCCATGTGTGCATGTGTGCATCACTGGTAACATTGTTTAAACATTGTAAACTGTGTTTCCTGTCTTCCTCCCACAGGTTCTGGTGCTGCTCTGGTGTCCTGCAGCAAGGAACCTGAATCTAGTGCCACAGGTACTGATAATGATGATATCTGTGTAATGGCACAGGAAGGTGTGTCAGGGTCTGTCATTGGTCAGCCAATTGACAGTACACAGCTGTCAACCCCATCATTGCACACAGTCATCCTGCCAGTACATCCTATGTCACCATTGTCCCTAGGTGATGGACAGGATACAGTGGGCATTGTCCAGGGTAATGTGGTATCTGTGGCACATGCTTCCCCACACAGCAGCCATGGGCAGGGTCCTGAGATGGTACCATACAGACAGTTGCCCATGGGTTCTCGTGGGAGCATCCGTGGGCATACTGCCTCTGGCAGACGTGCCCAAAGAGGTCTGTCAACCTCAGCTATGTTTCGGGCTGTCATGCAGGCACAGTCACGTATGGAAAGGTACACCAGACAGGGTCTGAGGGACCTGAGAGCATGTCGCACATCCATGACTGACAGTATGCGTGACATCGCGGATGCTATCCGTAATTTCACCGATGTCATAGACAGATGTTGTGGGGACATATTACAGCAGTTCCACAACCACATGTCCATGAGCCAGGGCAATGGTGGATGGTTGCGGCGTCGACGTTGCCGTATGCCAGCAACAGCAGCAGCTGGCAGTCGGCGCGGATGACAACAGGCCCGCGGACACTCCCATAGTGCCAGCAGCAGCCCCAGCAATGCTGGGTCTGTGCTGTCATCAGACCGCCCCAGGAGACCACGTGCACGTGGCTCTGGACAGTCCCAACAGGGACCTGTGTCCAGTCAACAAACTCCCACTTCTGATGACAGTACCCAGTCTGGCTTAGTGCCGGATATGGTTCGTAGCACCCCTGCCAGGCACAGGTACCATGTCTGTGCCCACAGACACTGATCTGTATGACCTGCCAGATGCAGTCTGTGGCTGTCCACAAACTCCAGTATATGGCAGCCATGAGGTGGAACTGTGTGCATGCATACACACATGCGAAATGTTAACACCTAGGGCTACCACATACACGCACACACTGCACCAACAGTGCCCCACCCTATACTGCTGTCCTTCACCAACACACATACACATGCATGTCAATTGGTGGTATCAGTGGCAGACTCAGGCATACCTAATTCACACCCTATGCATATGATGAAACTGTGCCACCTCCTGCAATCTCCAACATCAGTGCAGGAACAGGTAAACATGTTGCTGATGCAGAGGGTGACTACATAGAAGTGTTTTACTAGTATCATGTTGGTAACAGTACAGTGTGCTGATATGATTGTGTGTATATCCCAGCATGCCTGATGCAGTAACTGTATGACTGTCCTGAATTGTTATCTACACCCATAGTGAGTACCATAGTATAACAGCTGCACATTATTGCATACCGGTGGTAAGGATGTCAACAGATAGCCACATACATAGGTAGCACAGGAGAGAAGCTAATGCAAGTAGTGATACGCAATGATGGACATGTACACTAATGGTGGCATGTTGCCCACAACGACTATGCAATGTGGATGTTTGCACATGTTGATATGTGTGCAGTACCAATTTAATTTAAATTACAATTAAATATGACATAATATCAGTTCTACCATGGACATCTGAGCTGTGCATTCCTGGGTACATGTTGATAGTGCCTGCATATTTGCACTGTTACCTACTGGAAGTGTTACCCCTTCTTTGTTGTACAATGGGCTACTTCCAGCCCTGCTTACTGTAGCTTTGTTTGCATGCATGTTTGCTTGAGGTTCCCTGGAACACTGATTCCACCTGCAATGCAGATTTACAGAGCTTCTGTGGATTCCTAGTGACATCTGCATAGCGTACTATACGTATGTCAATTTTCCACCTGACAGAACGTCACTGTCTGTCCTGTTCACATGTACGTTGCCTGTGACACATTGCATATGACTTATCTGGCATTTACCCAAGTGTGCAGTCATATATGCCAGTGCTATGAAATCAGTAGCAGTACACCCACACATACTCACCTTCAGTATGTTGTTCCCCATTGGCCCTATGTGTTGGTAATCACCATGGCAATCACACTACTATGGTAGCATGTGCAAAGGTAACCTGTGAATCACCTCTATGGTCCAGTTGTGGTTTATGTGAGTCATGTGGCAATGTCACAGCTGCCACATGTATGCAGTCAACCCTCTCCCCTGGCCAGGAACGTACAACACATGTGTGAGATGCCACCACATAGTCAATCTGGGGACTGAGCACTCTGAACCCAGTACTGCCATACCCTGTCAGGTGGCATGACATACTACAGTGACTACAATACCAGTCTGACATAGACCCGCACTGACAGCAATCTGAACACACTGGGGCATACTTGGAGACTCAGAATAGCATCCTGCCTGAGCATCACACACCTCCGCAGCTGGCACACAGGCATACGTTAAGTCGGAACAGAGCACATGCCACACATGGCACACACATCCCGTGTGCCACACACTCACAACCTGTAGGGCTACACAACACACCTGCTACAGATGTGTCAGGTACCTCTCTTGGCTGCTGCAGTGGGGTCCCGCTCAACAGGCTGTACCTGGTGAAGGTCACATTGATATGCCCGTGGGGCACTATGGTCCACCACAAAACACATGCATACAGGTCAGTCAGAGGCATGGACACATATGACTCAGTCATTGTCCATGCCACTATGGATGACCAGAGATGTACCTCCCTGGACTACATGATAAGGAACTTAGAAGGGCTCTCTCAGCATGTGGCATGGGCCAGTATGAGCCTGACCTTGGTTGCCATCATATCCTCACCAGGTATGCTACCACAATATGTAGGAAGGGTGTTCTATGTCTACATTCTGCTCAATCTCCAATGCCATTCATAGGGTATCCAATGGCTGTCAGCGTGTGCTTACATGCTAGGGAAGCCACAATGATTTGCAAGGGGCAGCTTGCACATGGCACCCATGGGCCATTGTATATTGGCAAAGCCCCTTGATACACACATAGTGCCTTTTGCTGCAGGACACAGATTACATAGCCACCTCCATGGGTATCACACGGGATAGGACACTAACAGTAATGCTACACAACACCAGCAGTGTACACCACAAGATGCATGCACTGGACACTGTCCTCAGCATGGTAAACTGCAATATCTGTGCAGTAACAGATTCCTGATACACGGCTCACAGGTGCAACCCATCACTGCCAGGTTATACCTCATACCATGCCTGTCGTCCCCTACACATGTAACACACATGAACAGGGGGGTGGTATCCCAAGGCACCACAGATACACACACCTCCAGGTTGTTGGCACAGCACAAAGCATCAGGGCCTATCCATGAGCAGCTAACAGTGTGTTGGACTGCCTTCTAGTTCATAGCCTGGCACACACAACCCTCCCATACACAGGAAACCCACCTGTCCTCCCTAACAACACTGGGAATATATCAGTCTCTAGATATGTCTTTGTATGGCTGGACTGCATCCAGCCGAACATTGTGTGTGAGCATTACTGTAGCTACAGCACACTAGCTGAAAGGTTACCAGCATGTAGTCACTGAATTGCAGTGGAACAACATGTTACCACTCCCACAACAGGTGGGAACATGCAGCACCTGTTCATTGACTACATTTAGACTATATGGCCCAGACCAGATGTGTATCCCCTGCTGTTAGGATGATACCATATACAACTCACACTGTATATACACATACCGCATGCGGCCCCTGCACAGTAAGACACAGTCATAATGTTATGCATTGCAAATACCATTTATCCACTTGAGGCACGTGTCAGACACGGTAACTACTGAAGGTCACAGGTATATATGTGTATGTGTCACACACATACATCATGTGTGCATTGCCATTGCTGGTTTAAGCAATGTCATGCATTGTTATGAACAGCAACCCACACATGGTCATTTTGTGTGACACAACCACACGTGGCAGTTGTGGGTTTCCAAAACATACCTATCTGTGCTCTGACAGTGGTAATAGACCCAGTAGCGGAGCACACTATTGGCATTACTGGGCAATTAGCCCTGTTTGGCTGTACTGATAGTGTGGTGACATCACCTGTGTTTACTGGTGGAATATGCAGCATCTGGTGTATTGTAGTAGTTGCCAAAAGGAACTGTTCTCTCACACTTGCAATTACACACACCCTACTATTTGTATGTTTTTTCAAGTGAATTTTTCAATAATATCACACTGTACTCTCGATATTTGGATGACTTGTTTATCATTTGGAAAGGGCCAACTGAGGACATATATAGGTTCATTACCTATTTAAACAATACCACAGATTTTTTAAAATTTACTTTTAAATTTGAAAAAAATGGTATTTCATACCTTGATACTTACATTAGTAATACCCGAGAAGGTTTTGTATCTAAAATATTTAGGAAATCTACCTTTTCGAACGATTATATTGAATATAGTAGCTGCCACCCACCACATATTTTTAAGAACGTTTTCAAAGGGCAGTGTATCCGGGCAGCTAGAATGTCCTCTACTAGGGACATTAT
>NC_056744.1:1806617568-1806718690 GCF_019279795.1 Protopterus annectens
ATCGAATCCTTTGACCCAATACTGATGGACATGATGGACATCAGCAAGTCAAATGGCATTAGAAATACTCAGTCCAGGGATCAAACCTCTTCTGCAGCGCCAACGGAACAGTTTGGAGGGACAGGTATATCTCTCAGAAGATACTACTGCTGTGGAACAGACTCCTCATCCATGTAAAATAAAGCTCATGTCTGTCCATATTCAAACATAACTTGGATTTACGGATGAGAAATAGAAAATTTACCCCAGGACTGCCCTCCTGTTGTACTAATGGGTAGGGGCAGGTCCTAAATGCTTTATCCCAGGATTGGGTCCCCTCAAATTATCTAAGATATAATAATTAATCTCACCAGAGGTAATGTATAAATATTGACAATATGATGGGTAAGACCAATCTAACACCAAATGGGATAGACTAATTCAAGCATTGGAAGAGAAACTAGCTAGGCTTAAAACAGCCTGCAGGGCCAGCTAGCCTAGTACTTACCTATGAATCTATGAAATAATGTGTTTACATTAAAAAAAAATGAAATATGTGCATTACCAATTTATATGGCTTACAATACTACAGTAAATTCAAAGGAAAATTAAATTAACTGTTGCTATGAAGAGGTAATACAGCCTGCAAATATGAGTCCTGAAAACATGCACAGTTATACACAAGTAGCACCTCCAAAACATTTACATTTTAATAACAACTAGCAAACTGTCTGCAGTAGTACTATGTAAAATGCAGTAAATTCTGTGAAAATAGCGAGCAACATAATGTACAGAGATTTAACCTGAATTACAGCATGCGCATATGAATCCTAAAAGCATGCAAGTATATGAAGCAGAATTCCTGCCTAATCCAATTTAAGCACAACTTGGACCAATGGATGGGTAATCGGAAATTCACCTCTGGTCTGTTATCCATGTCTCTAATAGACAGAGGTAGTCAGTAAATTACCCCCTATATGACACTCATGCAGATGGACAATACAGTTATGACTACTGAATCCTACACAATTGCACTTTATAAGCACTTACATGAGTGCATGGATCGTGCTATCCCAAACAGAACCAAGACGCTATCCTCCAAAAAAGGAAGCCAATCTGGTGGTCCCCTGCCATAAACAAACTGTACAACAGAAGGAAGAAACTGTTGCAAAAGAGAGTAAAATCCCATGAGTGGAGGAGCTCCCTGGTCAGCCTCAGTAAGAAGCTGTGATCCCTGATAAAAACCCCCAGAGCTAGTTACAAAAACAAAATCGCCACTGATTCTAAAGACAACCACAAAGCATTCTATAGCTATGTCAAGAATCTCAATGGCAACACTCAGATCTGCTCTGAGTTACAGCACAATGGCACTAAAAATACAGACCCAACTGATATTGCCAACATCCTGGCAGATAGGTTCAGTGCTAACTTTACCCCCCTCTCACCCCCTAAAGAGCCCATCTCTGTACCGGAAGAATGCAAAGTTCCTGTAATCATGGCTGCACAGGTAAAAAACACATTTTCCAAAGCAAGAACACAGCATCCATGGGACCAGACAACATCCCAGGCTGCGTTCTACACGAACTATAGAACGAACTGGCACCCTACCTAAGTACCATGTTCAATTATAGCCTCACCTCAGGCTTTGTGCCTGCTGAATGGTGCACAGCGACGGTTATCCCACTCCACAAGGGGGAGCCACCATGGACCCCGGGAACTACAGCCCCATTAGCTTGACGAGCCTGGTCTGCAAGGCCATGGAACGTATCATCATGGAACTTATAAACAAAGACATTGGTAATCTCCAAACTCCAGACCCCACCCAGTTTGGGTTTGTAAAAGGCAGAACATGTCTCCTAAACCTGATAGACTTCTTTGAAGCAGTCACCAAAGCCGTAGACAAGGGTAAGGTGGTTCACACAGCCTATCTAGATCTTGCCAAGGCTTTCAACACCATCCCCCACTGTTGAATTATAGATAAACTCACTAAACTAGGTATAAATCCCTATGTCACAAGATGGGTTACAACTGGCTCACTGACAGAACCCACACTGTGAAAGTAGCAGACTCCAAATCCAACTTCAGACCAGTGACAAGTGGAGTACCACAGGGTTCAGTCCTGGGTCCTCTCCTGTTTGGTATCTACTTTTCTGAAGTACAGGCTAACACAGAAGGTCTTTGGCTAACGAAGTTCGCAGATGACTGAAAACTAGGAGCCATAATCGAAACTCCTAACGATGTGGACATCCTACAAAAGGGCCTCACTGAGACAGATGCCTGGTGTCAAAGCCATGGCCTCAAGCTCAATGCCAAAAAGTGCACTGTCATCCCCTTTGGTAAAAACTCTGTACCCATGAACTACAACATAGGTGGTAGTATACTTACCACCGAAAGTGTGATAAGAGACCTTGGGACACAGGTGGACAGTAGTCTCTCCTTTGATAATCACATCGCCACAGTAGTCAGGAAATCCTTCTATGTGGCACACCTCATCACAAAAGGTTTCTCATCCAGGAAAAAAAAGAGGTCATTGTTCCCCTCTACTCATCACTCATTAGACCCATTATAGAGTACAATGCCCCTTTTGGTATGTACCTCACAAGACATCTACAACAACTGGAAGGCCACAGAAATACCTCTTACCAGCCTCAAACAGATGCCCTACGCAGACCATTTCAAAAAACTCCAGCTTTACTCCATCGCAAATCGCCTACTCAGAGTGGTCTCTGCCTAACATACAAAGCTATGTCAAACCCAGAGCTGCTGGACATGCTCCACTTAAAGAAATCCCAATCCCTCAGAGCTACACGCTCTAGGGACCTAAACCTTGTCACCACAATAAACAGAACATGCTGGAGGGATAGATTCCTGTCCCAGAGACTTCCCATACTCTGGAATAAACTACCTATCTATATCAAACAAAGCTCCTCATTAACACTCTTCAAGAAAAATCTTGATGATTGGATGGGAAATAGGAAATTCACCCCAGGGATCACCTCTGTGGCTCTGCTCGACAGTGGCACAGGAAAATAATTTTCTTGGGTGGCAAAAGCCAGGGTACCTTTTTGGCCGGGCTTGTATAGGCCCCAGGGCCGATAGCCTAGTACCTAACTATGAACCTATATAAATCAAATTTGTGTCACATTTTGGTTGCGGGGCTAAGCTTATAAATGCCCTAGCGGTCATTACCCTAGTATACACCCATGAACCTATTTAGACACAATTCAAAAAATATGCTGTGACAAGTAACTCAGTGTAGTGGTTAATTATAGTGTAACTACTTAGAAGGTGAAAAAAATGTGATTAGAACATACCTGATGGAAATGAGTGCCTAACCCTACAACATATGTCCCTAAATGTGTACACAGCATCACAGTAATACTAGATTTCAATATCCATGTTATTGGGAAAGATTCTGTGGCTCTGAACAAAATGTGCAGCAGTGTAGCCTGGCCCAAATAATACAGCCTCCTACTCAGACCAGTACAAGGACTGGCTCTGATTCCACACGTGACCTAATAATCACCAACATACAAAACAGGTGCCTGCATACTGAAATATTCCCCAATGGCCTGAGCGACCACCTGACGATTAAATCCATTTGGTCATTCAGAACATAGAAAAAAGTCAGATAACTGAAGGAAGATCTTTCCCCCAATAACAAGTTACCAGTTCTCAACATACAACTCAGTGCTATTGATTGGACTACCCAATATACCATATTTGAACCCACCTGAAGAATTTTTCAAAACAAAACTAACCACAATTCAGGATACACTGTTTTCTTTTCTTTTTTTTTTTTATTGCATTGTTGGTAGTTTTGCCCAGCTCACTGAAATTAATTCCAAAACTGCCCACCAGTGACTCCAATATCCGTAACAGTGCAGCTTCAGCCAGTACCCCAAGCCATATCCTCACCATCCTTGGTTACATAATCAGTCATCTCCCTAAGGCCTGGTGTTACCGCTCACCACCAAATTTGGTAAGCTTTAAGCACTTCTCTAGGGCTAACCTACTTCAGCTTGTAGAACACCTAGACAAACTTCCCAACAGCCCCTCAAAGTGGCAAATGGACCCAACTGAAAGCATTGCAACATTCACTTCCACCTTTTCCCAGCACCCAAACAGCTGCATAGAAAAGTCAGTACCCATCCACCCTAAACACAGCAATCAATTCAGGTGTAAATATCTCTTGTGGAATCTCTGTATTAAAAAATGTATAACAAAAGAAGGAAAAGAACACACAGTTATAAGAAGCCCCCCTCTCCCTACTCGAAGTCTACAATGAAGCACGTAAGCAAAGAAGTCAAGAACCTGGTTAGAAAATGTGAAGTGGAGTGCGAGCGTAAGGTCACCACCGATACCAGAGGAAAGTACAAATCCTTCTTTATTTATGTAAGGAAATTAAAGAACAATATCCAAGAATGCTAAGCTCATCTATAACAGCATCATATATTCCAGTTCCTAAGATATAATCAATATAGTAGCAAATCCTTCTTTATGTGTGTAGGGAAATTAAAAAACTGTTAAAATTCCAGGTTTTTGTGATATAAAAAATGAGACCAATAAATCATTTCAAAACTTTTCCCACCTTTAATGTGACCTGTAACGTGTACAATTCAATTGAAAAACAGACAAATCTGTTAGGGGGAAAATATAAAAAATAAAAAATGTACAATAATCTGGTTGCATAAGTGTGCACACCCTTAAACTAATACTTTGTTGAAGCACCTTTTGATTTAATTACAGCATTCAGTCTTCTTGGATAGGAGTCTATCAGCATGGGACATCTTGACTTGGCAATATTTGCCCACTCTTCCTTGCAAAAGCACTCC
Source organism: Protopterus annectens (assembly GCF_019279795.1). Taxonomy (NCBI): domain Eukaryota; kingdom Metazoa; phylum Chordata; order Ceratodontiformes; family Protopteridae; genus Protopterus; species Protopterus annectens. The sequence goes on from NC_056744.1 coordinate 1,806,622,383, forward strand.
AAATCTGTCAGATTGTGAGGGCATCTCTTGTGCACAGCCCTCTTCAGGTCACCCCACAGATTTTCTATTGGATTAAGGTCTGGGATCTGGCTGGGCCATTCCAAAACTAATTTTCTTCTGGTGAAGCCATTCTTTTGTTGATTTGGATGTATGCTTGTGGTCATTGTCATGTTGAAAGGTGAAATTCCTCTTTATCTTTAGCTTTCTAGCAGATGCCTGAAGGTTTTGGGCCAAAAATGACTGGTATTTGGAACTGTTCATAATTCCCTCCATCTTGACTAAAGCCCCAGTTCCAGCTGAAGAAAAGCAACCCCAAAGCACAACACTACCACCACAATGTTTCAACATGGAAATGGTGTTCTTTTGGTGATGCAAAGTGTTGTTTTTGTGCCAAATGTACCTTTTGGAATTGTGGCCAGAAAGTTCAACCTTGGTCTCATCAGATCATAACACATTTTCCCACATGCTTTTGGGAGACGATGTATTGTTTTGCAAATTTTACGTGGGACATGATGTTTTTATGTGTAAGAAAAGGCTTCCATCTTGCAACCCTGTCCCATAGGCCAGATATATGGAGAATATGGGAGATTGTTGTCACATGTAGTACACAACCAGTACTTGCGAGAAATTTCTGCAGCTCCTTCAATGTTGCTGTAGGCCTCTTGGCAGCCTCCCTGACCAGTTTTTGTCTTGTCTTTTCATCACTTTTGGAGGGACATCCAGTTCTTTGTAATGTCACTGTTGTCCCATATTTTCTCCACTTTTTGATGACTGCCTTCACTGTGTTCCATGGTCTATCCAATGCTGTGGACATTTTTTGTACGCTTCTCCTCACTGATACCTTTCAACAATGCAGATCACTTCGATGCCTTGTAAGCTCTCTGCAAACCATTGCTTTTGCTGTAGCAGGCAACTGAGTAAATGTCACGAAAATTCTCCTAGGACAGCTGAACTTTATTTGGGGTTAATAAGAGTCTCTTTAATTGAAGGCAAGTGTGTACCCAAGAAAACTGAATGTTGTAATTAAATCAAAAGGTGCTTCAACAAAGTATTAGTTTAAGGGTGTGCACATTTATGCAACCAGCTTACTGTAGATTTTTTTTTATTTTTTTGCATTTTTACCATAACAGATTTGTTTGGTTTTCAATTGAATTGTACAGGTTATAGAGCACATTAAAGGTGGGGAAAAGTTTTGAAATGATTTATTGTGGTCTCATTTTTTTATTTCACAAAACCTGGCATTTTAACAGGGGTGTGTATACTTTTTATATCCACTGTAATATATTAGCAAATCCTTCTTTATTTATGTAAGGAAATTAAAGAATACTATCCAACAATGCACTGAGCTCATCCATAATAGCATCATGCATTCCAGTTCCTAAAGTATAGTCAATATATTAGCAAATCTAGAGCGGACTTTACCAACCTATCCATGTTGTTGCCCCCACTGTTCTGAAACTTTTGTCTCCCTGAAATCACCTTGGAAAAGTCTTATAATCTATATGATAGGGTAAAACTATGTCTATGGGATAAGGCAGTGTTCCAGTCTGCATTTTCATTAGTGCAAAGTTTGCACCTGTTAAGCATCTACTTAAAATGCTTAACCTCAGCCTAGCCACAATGTTTATGGGGTCTATATTATATAAGTGAACACAGTGAATTGCAAAGTCTATATAATCGACCAACAATTCCAGAAAACCCAAAATGACGAACACATGGATCAGTGATTTTTTTCCCTGTAAAAGAAAAAAAAATCAAAATACAAAATAAAGTGAGGGGCTGTGCCTCCCCATACTTAAATATACCAACTCTGAGATTGCACCACAGTGGAGGAAATGGCAAAGTCCCAAAAAGTGCCCAGTGATTTTTTTTCATTAGGAAAAAAATTGCTGATGTTCATCATGTTTCACTGTTGCAGTCATTACATTTGGGTAATCTGCTGGAAGGTTGCCCTCAGTCACCCTGATTAACAAAGTCTTAGATCCTGCGTCGGTTGCTGACCTTTCTTCCATGACGTCAGGTCATCAGTGGTATAAAACATGCAGCCGACGCCATTACATCAGTCTTTCTTGCCACGCGGTGCCTGAAGCAGAAGCAGTCTGCAAGTGCCATTTGGCTGACTCCTGAAATTTTCATTTTCGAGTTTCAGAACCGAAGTCTTCAACTTAAAGCTAAGTACCCCGTTAGGGAAACTTTTTCTTGCTCCTTACCGATGTCAGTAAAAGTTAATAATTGCATTACTTGTGGGAAGCAAATACCTCATAAGGAATTTCATTTGTACTGTATTCCTTGCCTAGACCCTGACCACAACGTACCTTGCTGTCGGTTTTGTGCTTTATTTAATCAGCGCACTATTCGTCATCGGTACATTTTTGCTTCTAAATATTTCGGTTCTTGGTTTAATTATCCAGAAATGTCATTGGTTAGCCATCTGACTACCGGAATACTGAAAAAACGAAAAGAAAAAGACAGAGACATGCCATTGAGGTCCAAAACTGCTGATGACACTTCTCCTAAGCCAGTCACCAGTTCGCTGGTACTCAGTCAGGCGCTTTCACAGCCCCTGATACCCGCTACTTCTTATTCGCAGGCCTCTACTGAGACCCATTTGGAGTCCGGTATGCCGCAAGATGTTTCACATATGGAACCCGCGGCTGTCTCTACCTTGGATGGGTCCAGAGCCGCTGAGCAGGCACCAGATTCTGAGGGTGTATTCAGGCCTACAGATTTGCATATTAAACAGACTCCAACTTCAGTGCTAACCCTAAATCTCGATCTGTGTCTAAAAAACCGACGCCCAGGCCACATGTTCAGGCTCCTATGCCTAAAAAAAAATGATCAAAATGGCTGAAGAATGAATTACTCTAATCAGGGGTAGTCAACCCCTCCCCCCTTCCAAGAGGCCTAGGATTGAATGTGACTATGAATCTTCTGAACAGGACTCTGTTTCTTCTGACTCTTCTAATGATCTGGATTTGTCCATACCTATTTATGAGGACCCTGTTGCAGAGGAAACCATTCCCTCCGCTTCTCCACCTGAGGATTTCTCTTTTGGGGAAAACTTTACATACTTTAAGAGAGCATTTCCACTGGGAAAGTCGGGATTTCTCTGAATCCAAAAAGAGGCTTAGGGATTTCCTTCTTCTTCCTCAGCATAGGCTTTTGGCTATACCTCCTGTTCTAGATATTGTTGATGATGTGTTTTCGGAATCCAGTATGGCCCCTGATTACTTGCCTCCAGCCCTTAGCAAACCAGACAGGTACTACAGGGTTCCTGAGTCCCACAAATTCCTTTTCAAAAATCCTGTTGCGGACCCTGAAACCATTTCTCAGGGGCCCAAGGGCATTAAGGCTTCTACTGCTAAAAATCTTACCCCTTCTGATAGAGACTCCAGGCGTTGGATAGATGGGGTAAGAAGGTTTATACTTCTGCAACCTTAGTAATCAGGGTTTTAAACTGTCAATTCCATATGCTAAAATATCAACAGCATATCATGGGACTGCTTAAACAGAAAATGATGCTGATTTCTGACTGTGTGGAGAATAAAGATTTGCAGGATTTATTGCATTCAGCTGAACAAGTTGGCAAGCATACTTTGCAATGTGGTTTTGATTCATTAGAGGCCTATTGTAGGGCTGCTGTTAGTGGGTCTGTGCTTAGAAGGCATGCTTGGCTTAAGGAGCAATCTCTGCCTGATCATGTTAAAGCAAAACTTTTGGATGCTCCTTTACAGCAGGACTGCTTATTTGGCAATAAGGCTGAAGAAGTTTTAAAAAAGATGGAAGATAAAGCTAAATCTATGTAAACTGTGAAATATTTCTTACAAGTGCAACCTCCTAGATTTAGTAGACATTGGCCTACTAAGAACTGGTCCTTTCCAGCTCCTTCCAGAGCCACTAGGACCAAACCCAGACATTCCAAAACCACCAGGTTTCAGTCCCAAGGGACTTTCAGAACTAAGCAATGGGGTGCTTCCACTTCCAAATCTGGAAACAACAAGGCACCACCCTATGGTAAACAATCTCAATGACTTCCCTTTGAAATTACCAAGCACTTAACTCTTAGCCGCCCCTTTAGGGGGAAAACTAGCTCTTCACTCAAGAAACTGGCAACTTATAACCTAGGACAAATGGGTTTTAAATATAGTGTCCTAGGGATACCGATTTAATTTCCACACTCTGCCAACTCCAAACGGGTGGCCAGACCTGCCCCCAAATCAGTGGAAGAGGCTCAGAAACTAGTACTTTCCCTCCTAAACATGGGGGCTATTCAGCTAGTACCAGAAGAGGAAAAGGGACAAGGTTTCTATTCCAGACTTTTCCTGGTACCCAGAAAAGACAAATCATGGCGCCCATTTCTGGACCTGTCTACTCTAAACACCTGTCTGGCCATTCCAAAATTCAAGATGCTGACTCTTCACCAGTTACTTCCTATGCTAGGCAAGGATGCCTGGTTGGCAACTCTCGACTTAAAAGAGGCTTACCTGCATATCCCAATCGGGGAATCTTTCAGAAGATTCCCACGCTTCAAAGCAGGCTGCATGCATTATCAGTTATCTGCACTGTCCTTTGGCTTGTCTACTGCACCCAGGGTATTCACAAAGTGCCTGGCTCCAGTAATTGCCTTTTGCAGGCAAATAAATATTCAAATATATCCATACCTGGACAATTGTCTAATTCAGTCAGAAAACCAGGCCCTTCTTCTATGACATCTGACGTTTGTAAAAATACTTCTAACCTGTCTAGGGTACACCATAAATGAAAAGAAATCTCAGCTGGTACCGTCGCAAAAAATTACATTCCTGGGTGCAAGCTTGAATACAACTGCCCAGATGGCTTTCCTTATGCCAGAAATGCAAATTCATTTGGTGACTTACTTCAAACAGACGGCCACAAATACCCTGTTATCTGCAAGGCAAATACTGCAAAGCCTTGGGGTTCATGGCCTCATGCATTCTTCTAATTTCATATGCAAGACTGCATATGAGGAAACTTCAGTGGTACTTAAAAAGTTGATGGAGTCAACATTGTCACAGTCTGGAAACAATGATTCCTATCATTCCTTGCCTGTGCCTAGAGTTCCTATGGTGGGCAGATGCCTGCCACCAAAACAAGGGACTGCCATTCACACCACCCCCTGCCAACCAAACCCTAACTACAGATGCATAAGACTATGCATGGGGGGCTCATCTGGCAGGGAGGTGCATTCAGGGCAAATGGAGCCCAAACCAAATGCACCTGCATATCAATCAAAAAGAAATGCTAGCCGTACAGTATGCACTGACAGCCTTCAAGGACTACCTTCATCCAGGACAATTACTGATAAAGACAGACAACACCATGGTTATGTGGTACATAAACAAGCAGGGGGGTACACATTCCTACCCCTTCTGCAGACTAGCCATGGCTTTGTTGAACACGGCCTTGAGCTACCAAATACAACTACAAGCTCAATTCCTGCCAGGAAAGCAGAATGTTCTGGCAGACAAACTAAGCAGAAATCTCATGGACCCTCACAAATGGAAATTGGAACCATGGATTTTCAACATGTTGACATGCAGATGGGGGAGCCCAGACATAGATCTTTTTGCCTCACCCCAGAACTACCAGTTGGACAAATTTTGCACAAGAACTCATCACAAAAAAGCCTGGAAAGTGGATGCTCTGTCCTTCTGCTGGAAAAACCTCAGTCTATGCCTTTCCCCCTCTGTCTTTGCTCTCCAAAGTTCTACTAAAAGTCAACCAGAACAAACCAAAAATGATTTTGATTGCTCCAGACTGGCCTCACCAACACTGGTACCCACTCCTGCACAGTGTGTCACACATTTCTCTGTGGCACCTGCCTCAGACACCTTCCTTACTGTCTCATCACGAGAACCAAATTCAGCTCCAAACATTGAATCTTGCAGCTTGGCTAATCACTTAAATTCACCCTTAGCATCCCTCAGCAAACCTCTGATGGATGTCATTTTGGAGGCGAAAAGACCTAGTACTAGAAAATCTTATGCTGACAAATGAAAAAGATTCTGTGCCTGGAATCAATCTCAAGGGATGAGCACAGCAGTGCCCAATTTACCTCAGATTTTGCAATACTTAACTGAGATGCTTCAAAAGGGCCTGTCTTTTTCTTCCATAAAAATCCATGCCTCAGCCATTTTAGCTCATTACAACACAGACCCCCCCTCTTCTCTCATCCTCTTCTAAAGCAGTATCTCAGAGGGGCCAAAAACTTGAGACCACCCAGGAGAGCTCCAACCCCTGCCTGGGACCTTAACTTTGTATTGGAGAAACTCACTCTACTTCCTTTCAAGCCAGCTGCTACTGCAGACTTAAAATTTATTTCCTGGAAAACAGCCTTCCTTTTAGCAATCACTTCAGCTAGAAGGATATTGGAGTTACAGGCCCTTATGGCAGTGGAGCCTTTCATCATCTTTCATGCGGAATGGGTGTCACTCAGGACCAATCTATCCTTCATGCCCAAGGTGGTATCCAGTGTGGCTCTTAATCAGTCCATTCATTTGCCAGCTTTCTTTCCCAATCCACAGAACAAGGGAGAGCGGATTCTGCATTCATTGGATGTACATAGACAACTTAGATTCTACTTGGACAGGACTAAATCTCGAAGAAAATCTGAACAACTGCTGTTAGCATTTGCTGCAGAGGCAGAGGGGAAGGCTATTTCAAAGCAGACCATTTCTAAATGGATAAGCCATTGTATTAATTTCTGTTATAAGCACTATGGAAAACCTATCCCCCAGGTGATCAGATCTCATTCCACCAGGGCTGCATGTACTTCAGCAGCCTTTCTCAGAGGTGTTCCTACCAGGGATATTCTAGAAGCTGCTACCTGGAGCTCAGTTCATACTTTCAGCAAGCATTATCACTTACCAATTTTCTCTAAATCCAGAGTTGGCTTTGCCACTGCTGTTTTGCAGGGCCTTATAGCTGGTCCTAATGCTGTATAAATCCATCCTCCCAACCTTAGCTTTAGGAATCCACCCAAATGTAATGACTGCAACAGTGAAACACGATGAACATAGTACAGTTATGTACACTTACCATTAATGTAGATGTTTGAGTGTATTCACTGTTGCAGTCCTGGTTACCCTCCCTCCAGCCCCCTGTTTTTCTTTTCTATACCTCTTCTATCTTTTATTATGCTGAACAGCCTTTTTGGTGTATTTGCTTTTGTTTGGAGGTATATTTTTTGTGTTTCTTATATACATATATATATATATATATATATATATATATATATATATATATATATATATATTGCTCCCCATTTGGGGATATTGCTCCCCATTTGGGGGACACCTGACATCTGGGGCAAGAAAAACTGATGTAATAGAACTGGCTGCATGTTTTATACCCCTGACGACCTGACATCATGGAAGAGAAGACCGCAACCGATGCAGGACCCAAGACTTTGTTAATCAGGCCAACTGAGGGCAACCTGCCAGCAGATTACCCAAATGGGATGACTGCAACAGTGAATACACTCGAACATCTACATTTATGGTAAGTGTACACAACTGTACTTTCTGTGCTTTCAGTATTTTGCCATGTCGTGTAATGACGTTCAACTAAACAGCATTCACAATTCAGTGTTCACTAAAATAATAGGGACTCAGTTTATACCTGATGTCTATAAAACAGGCACTGCAACCTTCCAACACAAGGAAAGTACTTCTATGGACTCAAGTAATTATAGGACTTAACACATTTACATGCAGTGCCATGAAACATATCATACCAGATTAATTAATCCAGACATAGGCACCTTAACTGATCTAGACCCCAATCTGTTCAGTTTTGTGAAGGGCAGGCTTTGTTTCCTGAACCTAGTAAACTTTGAAAAGGTAACAAAGACTTTAAGAAGGAATCTGACAACTGGATAGTTATTCGTAAGTTCACCCCTCATATGACTGGCCTATTGTTTCTTTGAAAAGGAGGTAAGGTATAAAGGCGGGTATTGGCAAGTTGTAAATGACCCCATGGCAGAGTTACGTTGTACACCGTATGATTCAGTCTACAGTTCTACAGAAAGTATCACCTTAGTGTACACTTTTTATCTTGATGTAGCCAAGGCTTTTGACACTGTCCCCAATGCTGGTATTATCAAAAATTAGATAAACTTATTGTACACCCCTATATTCAATATTGGATTCTGAATTAGATATCCAATAGATCCCAAGTTGTGAATTTGCTAGTACTCTCTCTGAATGAAACAATTGTAGTGAGATCAGAAGCTTCAGTGCTTGACTGTATCTCTTTTGCATTCATTTTTCAGATATCCAAGCTAACATCCCAGAAACGTGATGACCAAGTTTGCTGATGACTGCAAGCTGCAAAGTGTTGTCTGCTCATCTGATACTGACACTTACCAGCTGCACCAAGTGAAGTGAAAATGGTCTCAAGTTAAATGCAAAAAAGTGCAGCATAGCGGCATTCAGCAAAAAGCCTTTCCCACCTCATATGTTACAAGTGGTACCTTTTTCAGACAGATATGGTAACAACAGACTTGGATCCTTATGTGGATAACTCTCTCTCATTCAATCATCATATTTCAGTCATAGTCAGGAAATCCTGCTACCTGGCCCAGTTGATTTTCACATTATCCTCAAGATTCAAAGAAGTTTTCAAACCACCACACTCTTCCTTTATCAGACCCATTGTTGAATATAATGCTCCCTTTGGTATATACAAGTCCAAGCATATTGCCCAACTAGAAAAGCCCTAGTGATTTATAATCAAGAAAATCAAAAGCAGTAAATCCTTCATCTATCCCAGTAGGTTATCATGGCTCTTCTTGTACTTTGTGTCCTACTGGCTGGTCCAGAGTGACCTATGTCTCACTTTTTAAACCATGAAAGGCCAAAACCTATTTGACCTCCTATTTCTTTGCAAAACCAGTGCTTGTATGAATACCTTCACTCCGGAACTAAATCTTCTCTAGCATATAAATAAGACTCACTGAAGGAATACATTCCTAATTCAATTTATTCGTAATTCACATTCTCCCCAGTTCCTAATTCAGCTTATCCCCAGGCTATGGAATAAAATTACCAACACAGATCAAAGTACCACATTGGTTAGCATTAAAGCTAGTCTTGATGACTGAATGGGTAAACCCAATTTTACCACAGAATTTTCATATGCTCAGTATGGGAGGTGAACACTATTAGGTATTGGAAAAAAGTGAAGTATGTCTGCTTAAAGGTGTATATAGCTAAGCAATTCATGGTCTGTGTGGCTGCTTGCTTAATATTGTTCTTGTGTTCCTGTGCTCGTATGACTGTTGTAACTATCAGTTTAATAACTAGCATTAAGGTACCTGTAAATAGGGAGTCAGCATTTCAAGGGATAAAATGAAATATACTGCTATTAACTCAGCTGTGTCGCTATTGCCAAACTCACAGGAAACTGTTACTGCAAGTTTGGGGGGGGGGGATCTGTGTGTCAAGACCATGTGTGTGTGGTCATTATTCCATTTTATGGACCACTGTATTTCTTTGTTGAAAAAAATTTTCATGCTGGCAGATGGGAGGGATAAAAGCTGTTCAGCACATCTGAAATAAAGTACATTCTAAGAATTGTTATATTTGCAGAAAAGCAGTCTAAGAATGATGTTCTGTATTAAACAGCCTTTTTGGCAAAGATAAAATAGACAAGTAACAGTTCAGCATACATGCTGATACTAACTGATGAGTTAAGCAAACTTGTGAGAAAAGCCTGGTGCTGGCAGTCTAAGAACTTTTGCATGAAGCAGGGAAAGATCAGTCCAGCGGTGCCGGGGAGACGGACTTCCATACGCCACATTTCCCTCCATGTTAATGTTTGTAAATGGCTATAGCTGGATATAGCACATCCATAGCTGATTTTCTTACTACTAATACTATGCTAACTTCAACAAGGGCTTTGTCTTACTGGTGCTGTATTTGATGAATTAAAAAAAAAGTATTTAATTCCTTCGGAGCATTCTTCAAGTAAATATCCCAACATAATTTTGGTAATAGTTGCCTGAACTGGTTCTCCAACCACTTACATGGCAGGCTTGTTCGATTAAGTTAGCAATATACTCTTCCTGGTGTCACACTTGTCTTCTGGTGTTCTCTAAGGTTCTCTCCTGATTCCAGTTATGTTCCACATTTTTATTAACTCCCTCCCTCCCCTTTGACATACACATCATTAATGTGACTGTTTACACTGTTTATCCTTCTCCTCAGCTCTCTTCCCAGCCTTACTTTGTTTAAGTCCACGAATGGTTCCCAGAACACCAATTCATGGTCATCTGCTCCAAAACTATATTTCTTGATGACTCCTTAGAATTTACTTTATTGTCCACATTTAGCCACTACAAGGCTTTGCAGGCACTCTTCTGGAACAAGCAAATACCTACAAGTATCTGGGTGTGGTGTTTGACCCTTCTTAACTTTCAACCTCCACAATGAGGAAATAAAAAGCCCTTCAAAAGTTTAAGCTTTCCTACACAATCACCTATTTTCTGCTGAAAGTAGGCATTTTATAGCCCATTTTGAATAATACCTTCCCCTTGGTGTTCTAGGCAGGTCCAAAACATTGACCTCTTTCAGTAACCTCTGTATAAGATATGCCATTTAATTACTGTAGCACACAGTGGAAGTCACACTGTAAGGTGCTCCTCCGTGCACACTTCCTCTCACTCAAAGAGAATCTTTACTGCCATGCATGAACAAATTCCTACATCACAACTTATAATCTCCCCTAGAAACCTGATTGTTCAGAATTAAACTCACTAATGTAGTAAAGATCGCTAGCACCAATACCGTTGTCCTCCAGCAACCACCTTTTACATTAAACTGTACAGGAAGAGCCTTTAATAAGCTGGTCCCTGCCTTTTGGAATTATTTTCCTCTGACATATGAATTACTCTATTAAAAATTAACCTTAAAGCCCACCGCAAAGTCATTCAATACCACTGCTTCTACAAACCAGCCTCACACCACTCTTTAATTACTCCGGTCTACCTTAACTCATTTCTTTGTTCTAGTTTGATACATCCTGATTAAGCAGTACTCTAATTCCAATTATATGTGTAAAATGTATTTATTAAACATACTACTGTAATATCCATATCTCTTTATGTAATATATTGCTGCAGAGCAGTTTGTTGTATGGCTACTTTAGCAAAGGGCATATGAGGCTTCACAATTAAATTAAAATCACTTGTTATGGAATAGCACTGTAGTCAAACCTGCTCTGTTTGACTTTGTCACTGGTATACAGAAGTAAAAGTAAAGGAGTGTGATGGCAGATCTCCCATTGTAAAACATTGTTTCTTTCTAATTTAGTTTATTTTCTGTGAGTCTTTGTGTAGGGTTATGTTTGGTAAGAGTTTTTTTTTTTTTTTTGCCAATTACAAAAGGAACCTGTAAATTTTCCTTTTGCAGTAATCTGTGTAGTCAATTTTCTGTCATCTATCAAATGTGTGTTCAAAGGAGCAGAATGTTGACAATTAATTCTAGGTTTGCTGTCAAAATTTAAGAATACAATTACACAAACGTGGAAGGTCACTCTTCCAAGGTTTTGTAACATCGATTTTTAAAATGTTTGAATCCACAACTGGCATTCGCTGTTGTGGAATTGTCATTTTGAATGGAAATTGCACTATAGTGAGGATCGAGAAATTCAGCCTTTCCCTCACTGCAGTACAATCTCAGTGTATGTATATATAAGTAGCAGAGGGTGGGATGTGCAGGGGGACTTGATCCCCTTCAAAACATTCGTAGGACATAACCAGAGGTCCAAGTAGTTTCGGTAAAGTCAGCATTCCTGAGTTGTCGACTTTGCTAAATTACCACTTTTGGTTATGTGATCGTTCAACATTTGGATTTTACAACATTTAAAGTCAGGTAAGTAATCACTCACACACTTGTGTTGCGAGATTTTGATAGTAAACCATAAGGATCTACTTCAGAAGCTTGAAGTTTCAAAACTTCAAAATGAAAATTGGTTGAGACCATAACATCGAAGTTTTGAAACTTTTGAAACTGCAATAAAAAAAAAAAACAAAAAAAAGTTTACGTTTTTTGCAGGGGGACAAGCCCCCTACACCCCCAGCTAAATAAAAATACCAACTCCCGAGATCGCACTGCAGTGAGGAAAATGATAAATTTCCCATTCAGTGCTGCACAGCGATCTACATTCAAAATGTTTGAAGTTTCAAAACTTCGATCTTATAGTGTCTACCATTTGCAGTTCAAAGTTTTGAAACTTCGAGCTTAGGAAAGAAATTCATATATATATATATATATATATATATATATATATATATATATATATATATATATATATATATATGCATATACATATACATATACATATATATACACATACATACATACACACACACACGTGCAGACACTCAAGCATTTATGGAACAGGTGAATAACACAACCATACAGAAATCCAGCTTTAAACATCTAGAACAGACTGTGCTGCACATAGTGTTGTCATTTGAATCACATTTTCACTTAAAACACTTATTCTGTGTTCACTAAAATTTTACCCACAGTGCTTTAATTCACAGTAACTGCTTTTTGTGAGCACTGATAGAAAAATTAATTGTTATTAACTGTTAGGTTACTGCTACTTTGTATGCTTTTGGTCTAGTTTGTGTCAAAAAGGGTCACTTGATCCCCTCCAACTGATTAACTAATGTAGAAATAAAATAAATTAATGCAATGATATTAAGAGGAAATTATCACATATAAAACTCAGATGAGAATCAGACATCAAAAGCAGTAAAAATAATATGCTCTTCATACTGACGACTGCTGCTGCTGTAGCCGTAGCCATATGGGGTTATATCCTGCCAAGGATATAACAGCCGGCCAGCTTCCAAAGCTTCAGGGCACCTTCTACGTACCCATACTCTCAAGCAGCTTGAACTGAACGGAGTAAAAGACAAGTTGGGTGTGAAGCACTTTAATGCTTTCCTGCCACCAGATTGCTTCTCTGAGGTTTTTGAGGATTGAGAGTTGGCTTCTGATTTCCTTTGCTGGGCAGATAAGTCCTCTTTGAGGGAAAAAAAAACTTCTAGTTTTGTATTTTTTACTGATATTTTATTGCTTTCTTTTTTGGGAAAGTTATTTTCAACCTAGGGGTGTTGTGCTTTAATGGATTGTCTCAAGACTGCAACATACTTTTAACTGGACCACTTGTTTTTTTTTTCTGTCAGTTTAAAAGTAGTTTTAACTAAATGATAAAATATTTTTGTGGAAAAAGTTTATTTTTCTGTTGTGGGGCTGCCATGGTGTATGAAACAGTTTTTTTACTGTGTTTTTCTATCAAAAAAGTAACTTCTGCAGACTGATAGTTTCACTGGCATTCATTGCTTGTCTTCTCCAGAATAGGGGCACCATTTTCGGCTTGAACTTGGAACAGATAGTTGGTCCCATGGTTGTTTTTTCTTTCAGCCACAAAAAGTAAAAGTTAAACAGCCTTTGCCATTACAGCAGGCTAGCAACTTGCCTCAGCAGCAAGTGGATGATTCTGCTATGACCATTTGTTGTACCTCAGATCACTACTTTTTCCCCAGATCTTTCTGGAGTAGTGCCTATAGCCATTATAGACTGGGGGTTAGCTATGCCCACTGCAGTTGTTCAGGAGCCCTCAGTGGGCAAGGGAGACCCAATGTTGTCAGTCCTGGGAGAGAGGTAACAGGGAAGGTTTCTCTGTTGTATCAAAATGCTGTGCCCATCCCTGGGGAAGCAGTGGCTGTTGTTAGTAACATGTTTGGCCTAATTTTTCCTGTCAAAAAGAAACAGAAAACCAAGCATGTATCTACTCCTCTTCACATTTCTGTGGTTAGGAGTAATTTATTGGGACTGGCTCAGGGTTTGAATCAAGCTGTTGATCCTTCCTGTGCAGTTTCTGGTAAAAGAGAGAGAGAGACATCTTTTCTTGAGAGATTCAAGATTCTGAATCTGAACAGGAAGATGCAGGGATGGATTTAGGGTTTTGTTCTCAGATTTCTGATTCAGACTCAGAGGAGAGCTCAGTTTCTGATTATCCCTGTGGGGGTTTCATTTTTTTTCTGAGACTACTGCTAGAATATCCCAGTGTTTTCAGTAGGAGAACATGGAGGTTTCCTCAGTCACTCAGAAAATGCTATGAGTTGTTACAGAAGGATTTTACAGAACCTACACTCATTCCTCCTGTTCTGTCAGCTTTACAAGATGTGTGTGTTACTACTGCCTGCAGTTTTACTGATAGTCAGCCAGCTGCCCCTAAAAAGGCAGGTATGATTTATAAAGTTCCTAGAGTTCACAAACCTGATCCAGCAGCTACAGCCTTAGCTGATCCCAGTGCTGCTAAACAGTTAATTCCAATGCTGCTCTTTCTATAAAGGATGGAGAAATTATTGATTGGTGTATACTTCTACAACTTTGATTTTTCAGAATTTTAATTTGTCAGGCTCGTATGTTACATTTTGTTGACATACTGTGAAAGCATAAGGGATGTTTTATCTGCAATTTCTTGTAAAAATGCTTTGAATAATTTAGTTTAGTCTATAGCACAGGTCACTACTCATTGTTGGCAGTCTATGTATGACTTTGTTGATATTTCTTCCAAGGCTGTGGCCACTAGTACTGTTTTAAAGAGGTTTACTTGGCTGCATTCTCAGAACCTCACAGATGATTATAAAAAGTCCCCTTTGATAGAGATTTAGTGTTTGGTCTTTCTACCACAGAGGTGATCAAAAGTGTGATGGAAGGGGTAAACTGATCCAGGCAATCTCTAAGATTGTTCAGCCCTCCTTTTCCAAACTGTCCAAAGGGATTTTCTTTCTCCTCATCCAATTTCGGCAAAAAAAAAAAAAAAAAACAGAATAAACAGTCTCAACAGAATTCAGGTAAACAGACATTTAAGAAGAATGTTCCAAAAAGTCTCAAACATCCCAAAAGTCAAGCTGGTCTAACAAGTCTGAATGACTATTCGAGACCTTGTGACCCCTTCTCACCCCAACCCATTTTCTCTTCCAGAAAGTCTGAATCTCTGTTTTTCTTTTTGGTAACAGGTTGTTTCAGACAAAAGGGTTCCTGAAAATAATTACTCAGGTTTACAGACGGCAGTTTAATGAAATTCCTCTTTTCCAGTGGACCATTCCTCATCCTGCAGACCGACTCTTTTCTTTCCACTGGTTCTTCATCACATGCTGTCCCAAGAAGTGACAGAACAAGTTCCTGAGTCCCAGGTAGGGAAGGTTTTTTATTCAAGGATGTTCTTAGTGCCAAAGAAAGAAAATGCTTGGAGACCAGTTCTGGATCTTTCTTTCTTAAACCTGTTTGTGATTGTGCCCAAATTCAAAATGCCACTTCACAACCTGTTAGCGCTTGTTCTTCATTCAAGTTTTTGAGTAGCTCTAGTTTTACAAGATGTTTGTCATATCGTTATTCATCCAGACTTCAGGCGTTTCATAAGGTTTTGTGTGTCTGGATCACATTGTCAGTGCTCTGCCTTACTCATTGGACTATCCACTGCACCAAGTGTGTTCACAAAGTGTCTAGCTCCAATTATAGCTCATTGCATGCTAGTGTGTCCACATATTCCCATATTTAGATGGCTTACTTATCTTGGTAGAGTCTTTCCAAAAATGTCAGGAATCTCTCTCTTGGGTGAGAGATCTCCTACAAAATCTGGAATTCCAAGAGAATTGTTAAAAGTCTTTCTTGACTATCTCACACAGGATTGTGATCCTGGGATGTCAGCTAGACACAATAATTCAAAGATCTTTTTTTCCACAAGAAAAAAAGATCTTTATTTAGATCTACTTCTAAAGTTTTCCACTCAGACTTTGGTCACTGCAAGGGAACACCTCAGTTTTTTGGCTCTCATGGCACCTGTGATGTTCTTCATCTCACATTGCTGCAGTCCTAACACTTGGGGGTAGTCCGCTGTCCCAGTCGGCCCGAATACCAAAGTATAAGGCTGACGTCGGTCAAGGCGCATTAGTCTGACGTCAGTACGTCAGGGTACAAATGCGCATGACCGACGTCATATCCTCAGTCTTTTTTGCCGCATGGTCCGATGCAGAAGCAGAGTTGCGAGTGCAGGTTGGCGTTCTGAGATTTTCCGAAGTCGGAGTTTCAGACCGAATCCAAGTTGGCTAAGTACCCCGTTGGGGAATATTTTGTTTTTTTCTTGCCTCAGTATTTTACCGGATGTCAGAAAAAGTGAATAACTGTATTTCTTGTGGGAAACAGATACCTCATAGGGATTACCATACATTGTGTATACCTTGCTTAGGGCCTGAGCACGACGTTGTTGGCTGTCGCTCTTGTGCTAGATTTAACAAACGCACTATAAAGAGAAGATTAGATTGTGCCAGGTTAGTTTTTGGGAAGCGGTGTAATTATAAAATGCCGTCGGATGCTCCGGCGCCGCTCCAAAAAGCGCAAGGACAAAACAACAAAGCCTAGGCTGGAAGAACCGTCCGTCCCGGACGTTGGTTCTTTAGAGGGCTCTTTGGAGCCAGAGGTTCAGGCAGAAATTTCTTTTGAGTCACAGGGAGAGACTTGTTACTGCAAGATGTAACCTCTCAGGAGGTAGGCCAGGCGGAAGGGGCTTCTCAGGTAGCTGTTCTTCCCTCCCTTCCTAAGGTGGTTAGGCCCTCCCCTGCTGTTTCCAAGGCTTCTCCCAGGGGCAGGCCAAGTTCTGTTTTAGGTGGTACCCCTAGTTCTTCAGGGTCTGTGCCTAAGAAACATATGCTTAGGATGGCAGAAGATTTGATTACAATGATTAGAGGTTCTATGCCCCCTCCTGATAAGAGGCCTAGGGTGGAACCTGAGCTTGGGAGTTTGGAGCAAGGTTCGGATGATTCTGAGTCTTCGGCTGAAGACTTGCAGGAGTATTCTCCTTATTCTGATTCTGATGTGGATGATTCTACTCCTTCTGCTTCTCCTCCTGAAGATTTTTCTTTTTCAGAGACTCTTCATTCTATGAGGGAGCATTTTAAATGGGAAGGTCAGGATTTCTCTGATTCCAGGAAAAGGCTTAGGGAATTTCTGTTTTTACCCCAGTATAGGCCTTTAGCTATACCTCCTGTTCTGGATGTGGTGGAAGATGTTTTTGCAGAGGCTTCTTTGAACCCTGATTCTTTGCCCCCTGCTCCAGTTAAACCAGATAGATATTATAGGGTGCCTGAAGCTCATAAGTATCTTTTTAAGAGTCCTAGGGCAGACCCAGAAACTGTTTCTCAGGGGCCTAAAGGGGTTAAGGCTTCAGTTGTTAACAATCCTGTTCCTCCTGATAAAGAGGCAAGGGCCTTGGATAGATGGGGAAAGAAAGTGTATACTTCTTCCACTTTAGCCATGAGGGCTTTGAATTGCCAGTTTCACATGTTGAAATACCAAAATTATCTCCTTTCACAATTAAAGTCTAAGGTAGATGCTCTGGCAGAAGGTATTGAGTGTAAAGAGTTGCAAGATTTAGTTCATGTTTCTGAACAGGTGGGTAAGCATTCTTTACAATGTGGTTTTGATGCTGTACAGGCCTCCTCGAGGGTGGCTGCCACTGGTTCGGTTCTTCGCAGGCACGCCTGGCTGAGGGATCAGAATTTAGCTGAGCATGTTAAGACAAGGATTTTAGATGCTCCTTTACAATCTGATGTGTTGTTTGGTCCGCCTGTGGAAGCAGTTTTAAAGAAGATGGAAGACAAGGCTAAGTCTATGCAGACTGTTAAAGATTTTTTGCAGGTTCAGCCTCCAAAGTTTAGTAGAAATTGACCTACCAAGGGGTGGACATATTCTTCTTATGATTCCCAGTCTAGGGGTAGGTCTAGACGTGGTAGGGGCAGAGCTCAAAGTTCTTTTAGGCCTAGAACAGGGAGTTCACCTGCTCAGTCTTCTGGTGAGGGCAGGGGTCAGTCCTTTCGTAAACAAACCCAATGACCTGCCTTTTCAGCTGCCAGAATTTTCTCGTCTGGCAGCACCTTTGGGAGGAAGGTTGGCACTTTTCAAAGAAAACTGGAGTTTAATTACCCAAGACAAATGGGTATTGGATATCATTCACCACGGTTACAGGTTTTACTTCCATACCTTGCCTCCTTTCAAAGGCATGCCAGACATTCCTCCTCAACAAAGAAAAGAGGCTCACAAGCAGATTTCTCTGTTGCTCCAAATAGGGGCCATTCAGCCGGTTCCTTTGCCAGAAAGGGGCCTAGGATTTTATTCTCGCCTGTTCCTAGTACCAAAAAAGGGGAACACGTGGAGACCAATTTTGGATTTATCCATTCTCAACACTTATCTGGACATTCCCAAGTTCAAAATGTTGACGTTACAAAAGCTTTTACCTCTGCTGGGCAAAGATCACTGGATGGTAACTCTGGATCTCAAGGAGGCTTACCTTCATGTTCCTATCAGACTAATATGCAGGAAGTATCTGCGTTTTCGAGCTGGAAATTCTCATTATCAGTTCTCTGCATTGCCCTTTGGCTTATCTACTGCGCCCAGAGTATTCACAAAAGTTCTGGCTCCGGTGATAGCTTTCTTCAGGCTAAAAGGAATACAAATCTATCCTTATTTGGACGATTGCCTGATTCTGGCTCAAGGACAGGATATGCTTCTTCAACATTTGGAATATGTGATAGCAGTGCTAAGATGCCTAGGGTATTCTGTGAACGAAATAAAGTCCAGTCTAGTACCCTCTCAAGACATGTGCTTTCTGGGTGTGAGACTGAATACAGCAACCCAGATGGCCTTTTTAACCCCGGACAAACAAAAGAATCTGTCTCTTTACTTCCATCAACTATCTCATCAGTCCGGGCTGACTGCAAGGACAGTCCTTCAAGCCTTAGGGTTCATGGCATCTTGTATTCTGGTGCTTCCCAATGCCAAACTGCATATGAGGAAGCTGCAATGGTATCTCAAAAATGTATGGACACAGCACTGCCAGGATTTGGACACTGTCATTCAAATAATACCTTGCATTCAAAAGGAATTTTTGTGGTGGGCTCAGGAATGTCACCTAAACAAGGGACTCTCTGTGACCCGGCCAGAGGCGAGTCAGATTTTAACGACAGATGCCTCAGACACAGCTTGGGGAGCTCATCTGAATGGAAAGTGGATACAAGACAAGTGGCCTGCCAGACTACAGCATCTTCATATCAACATGAAAGAAATGTTAGCTGTTCAGTTTGCTTTAATAGCTTTCAAGGATTTACTTCTTCCAGGGCAGGTGTTGATTCTAACAGACAACACAACTGTCATGTGGTACATCAACAAACAAGGGGGAACACATTCATATCCTCTATGCAGGCAGGCAATGATTTTGTGGGAGACTGCGTTAAGCTTGCAGCTGAATCTTCAAGCAAGGTTTCTGCTGGGAGCACAGAACTCCTTAGCAGATGTGTTAAGCAGGCAAATCATGGATCCCCACGAGTGGAAACTGGATTTTCATGTATTTCAGAAATTGACAGTGTCATGGGGAACTCCAGACATAGATCTGTTCGCTTCTCCACTAAACCACCAGCTGCCAAAGTTTTGCACAAAAAGGTTTCATTACACAGCTTGGAAAGTGGATGCTCTTTCTTTCAGTTGGAAAATTCTTCATGTATATGCCTTTCCTCCTCTGCCTCTCCTCCCAAAGGTACTCCTAAAGGTCAGACAAGACAAGCCAAGGATGATTCTAATAGCTCCAGATTGGCCTCGGCAGCACTGGTACCCATTGCTGAGGAGTCTGGTAAGGAACCCTCCATGGGCCTTACCCTTGATTCCACACCTATTGTCTCAGAAGGACGGGCATCTACTCAATGTCAAGCTTCACTCTCTTCATCTAACAGCCTGGCATATTCTGTTTTAAACCATAGCAGGTCTCAACTTCCTCAACAAGTTTTGAATGTGATTATGGAAGCTAGGAGACCTAGTACAAGGAAAGTGTACGCAGACAAATGGAAGAGATTTTTTATTTGGAGTGCAGCAAAGAATTTGGATGTTTCAGAGCCTAATTTGAGTGTGGCTCTTCAATATCTTACTGAGTTATTGGACAAAGGTTTGTCTTTCTCTTCCATTAAGATTCATGCTGCAGCAATTTCAGCTCACTATGATTGTGACCCACCATTGTTTTCTCATCCTTTGTTCAAGCAATTTCTTAGAGGGGCAAAGAATATAAGACCCCCACGTAGAGCTCCTACTCCTGCTTGGGACCTCAATTTTGTGTTGGAGAAACTTACTCTACAACCTTTTGAGCCTGCAGCTACTGCTGAATTGAAATTTTTGTCATGGAAGACTGTTTTTCTGTTAGCTATTACCTCTGCAAGAAGGGTGTCTGAATTGCAGGCCCTTATGGCAGTTGAGCCTTTCTTGATTTTTCATAAGGATAGGGTATCTTTACGTACTAATCCTTCCTTTATGCCTAAAGTGGTTTCTAGTGTGGCTTTAAACCAAACTATTCATCTGCCCACGTTTTATGCAAATCCCCAAAATAAGGGAGAAAAGATTTTGCACACTTTAGATGTACACAGGCAGTTACGTTATTATTTAAGCAGGACTAAGAATTTTAGGCAGTCTCAGCAGTTGTTTGTTTCTTTTGCTTTGAGTTCTCAGGGCAAGCCTGTGTCAAAACAAACTATTTCCAAGTGGATTGGGTTTTGCATTTCTTTCTGTTACTCCCATCATGGCAAAGAGATTCCAGCTGGGATTAGGCCTCATTCCACTAGGGCTACTGCCACTTCAACAGCATTTCTAAGGGGGGTGGCTACTAAGGATATTTTGGAGGCAGCTACTTGAAGTTCAGTGCATACTTTCTCTAAGCATTACCACCTTCCTCTCTACTCTAAATCTAGGGCTGGGTTTGCCACTGCTATTTTGCAGGGCATGTTAGCAGCTCCTGCTTCTTTGTAATTTGCCATCCTCCCTTACCTCTGCTTTGGGATTCTACCCAAGTGTTAGGACTGCAGCAATGTGAGATGAAGAACATAGTACAGTTTTGTACTTACCATAAATGTAGATGTTCGAAGATCCACATTGCTGCAGTCCAATTTACCCTCCCTCCTTCCCCTCTGTGTTTAGGGGTGGTTGTATGGGTTGGGTTGTACTTTTGTAGATTTTATATATTGTACATATTTTTGGTGCAGGGGTGTTGGGTGTGTTGTTCTTTTCTGGTTTTGGCCTTATCTTTTTAGGGTCTTCTGACATCTGGGGCAAGAAAAGACTGAGGATATGACGTCGGTCATGCGCATTTGTACCCTGACGTACTGACGTCAGACTAATGCGCCTTGACCGACGTCAGCCTTATACTTTGGTATTCGGGCCGACTGGGACAGCGGACTACCCCCAAGTGTTAGGACTGCAGCAATGTGGATCTTCGAACATCTACATTTATGGTAGGTACAAAACTGTACTTTTCTCATGATACCCCTGTATCAGAAATCTCTTTGGTCCCGGCATCAAAATCCTTTATCTTTTTAGACACTAGTACTGGAGTTTGCCAGAAAATAAATCACTTGGTGGAGACAACAGATATCCTTAAATCAAGGTCTCCCCTTCTCCCTTCCTACTCCCATGCAGTCAGTCACAACAGATTCTTTGGACTTTGCTTGGGGAGCAATTTCAGGAGAGAAAAAAGTGCAGGGGGTGTGGGACACCAAAGACAGGCACACAAGCATAAAAATATCAGGGAGATACTGGTCATGATCAAGGCTCTCTGAACCATCTTTGGTCCCTAAGACCTCTTCAAGTGGTTACAGTCAATACCACAGTCATATGATACATCAACAAGAGGGAACCAGGTCATACACCATTTGAAGACTAGCCATGTTAGCATGGGCTATAGCTTCACAACACAGTCTCACTCTACAGGCATCCTACATCCTGACAGAGAAAAGTTGTATGGCACACAAGCTGAGCAGGACCAGGGCAGACCCTCATGAATGGAAACTAGATCAGGGGTTTTTCCAAGATTTGATCTATCTGTTGGGAGTTCCTCAAGTATACCTCTTTGCCTCCTCTCTGAAGAATCAACTGGGAAAATTCTGTTCTGACACTCCATGCAAGAAGGCCTGGAAGATAAGTGCATTTTCTTTGGACAGGAATGTTCCTGTATGTCTTTCTACCCTTTCTAATAACATCTGGAATAGTTCTGAAGATTCAAAAGGAATCCCCTAAGTTCAATGTGGTGACTCCTTTCTGGCCCAGACAACTGTGGTTGTCCCTTCTTTTGGAAGTAGCCATGGGTTACTACCACAAGCTTCCTCACTGAATGGATTGACTCACACAAGAATGGGGGGGGGGGGGTGTTGATAACCCCAACATCAATCATCTTCAACTAATTGCCTGGATGATAGGGTCTTACTTTCTTTTAGGCACCTGCTTTCTGAGGACATGCAGCAGGTACTGCTAAAGGCAGGAAAGCCGCGACTAGAAGATCATATATTAGCAAATGGAAAATGCTTTCTAATTGGTGCCAACAGCATAACCAGCACCCATTCAGGGCTAGTTGTTCTCTAGTTCTACAATATTTGTGTTACTTTTCTATGGCATTTCTTATTCCTCTTTCAAGGTTAATTTATCCCCCACTCCAGCATGTCTGCCCATGGATCCTCTTCTTTCATGGCAGTCACATGTCAAAATGTTCTTGAAAGGGGTTTTGCATAAGAGGTCTCCAAGTAAAATGGTGAATCCTCCTTTGCATCTTAATTTGTGCCAGAGAAGCTAACACTTGCTCCATTTGAATCAGATAATCTGGCTGCCTTGAGGTTCGTAACATGGAAAACAGTTTTACTGATTGCTCTGACCTCTGCAAGAAGGGTATTTGATTTGCAAGGTGTTATGGTGAGTCAATCCTATCTCATTTTCCACAGGGCCAGAAATTCTTTCAGAACTAACCCTGCTTTTATGCCTAAAGTGGTGCCCGAGTTTTCTTTAAGCCAAACTATTCATTTCCCCATTTCTTTCCTGAACCTGAAAATGACAGAGAGAGGATTTCATACCTTGAGTGTCCACAGACAACTTAGGTACTATATTGACAGAACTGAATCTTTCAGATCTTCAGATCAGTTGTTCATTTCTTGTGAAAGTAAGAAAGAACAACCTGTGTCAAAGCAGACTATTTCTAAATGGGTGTCTAAGGCTATTACCTTTTGTTATACTCACCATGAAAAATCTATTCCAGGCACTGTCAAGGCCCCACTCTACCAGGACCTTGTCTTCGTCTATGGCTTTTTGGAAAGGGTTGGATTCTAGAAGTATTCTAGAAGCTGCTGTTTGTTCCTCTGTATATACTTTTTTATAAAGCACTATAAGCTTGATTCCTTCTCTAGGTCGAGATCAAGCTTTGCTAGGACTGTTCTCCAGGGGATCCTGGACTCCTCTCCTTCCGCCTCCCAAATATAGTTAACTGTGGTTATCTACCCATATAGCCAAGGCTACTGTAGCAGTGATCATTATGAAGAACATAGTACAGCTGTGTAAGCTGAACTTATAACAGTAGATGTTCAAATTATCATTGCTGCAGCAGCCACTCCCTCTCTCCATCCTCCTTGTTTTTTGTATTTTTTATGCTAGGGTGTGGATGGTTATTTTTTTTTCTTATTCCTAGCACTGCCCTTTCATGGCTTAACCTCTCTCACTCTCTGCTGGCAGGAAAGTTCTCAAGGGCTTGGCACCCAAACTTGTCTTTTAGTCAGCTCAGCCTGAGCTGCTTGACAGTTTGGGTTCAGGGAAGGTTCACTGAAGTGCTGGAAACTGGCCATCTGTTATGTCCTCGGTTGACTATAATGCATATAGCTAAGGTTACTGCATCAGTGATCATATGAACATCTACTGTTGTGGTAAGTTCCACTTAACACAACTGTACTTTTTGTTTCTAGAGTTTAATATGAAAAGCTCCTACTTCTGTCACATGTCACTAACATGTAATTTCCTTTCCTTCAGAATAAAAGTCAGTCTTTAGAACTTTTCAGGGAAAGAAGAGTAGGTGAACATGTGTGTGATAAAACATATTTATTTTATTTTATATTACTTTATTTACTTTTGTCCCAAAAGGAGATAATGCCAGCACAGCTGACTGGAATTTTGTAAATGGTTGTGTGTCATTTGTGAATATCAGCATAATTCATAGGTTCATAGGTTCATACTAGGCTATCTGCCCTGAGGCAATTATAAGCCTAGCCCGATTCTGTATGGCTTACGCCACCCCTTGATTTGAGTATACTGTGCCCTTTTTAAGGTTTAGTTTACTGTGCCTCTGTCTGACACGGGAGTAATCCCTGGGACAAACCTACGATCCCCCATCCACCTATCGAGATTCTTCTTGAAGAGATTCAGTGAGGTGCTCTGCCTCACATGAACTGGAATTCTATTCCAGAGCGAAGGGAGCCACTGGGTTATGAACCTGTCCCTCCAGCTAGTTCTATTTATTTCTGTGCTGAGGTTCAAGTCCCTCGAGCGTGTGGCTCTAAGGGATTTAGATTTACTGAGGTGGAGCATGTCCATTAATTCTGGATTTGACATAGCTTTGTATGTCAGGCATAGATCGCCTCGAAGTAGGCGGTATGCAACTGAGTAGCGCTGGAGTTTTTTTAACCGAGCAGCATGTGGCATCTATTTGAGACCCTTGATCCTCTTGGTGAGATACTTTTGGGGTCTTCCTAATTGCTGCAGGTGTTGGGTAAGGTACATCCCAAAAGGGGCATTGTATTCTATGATGGGCCTGATGAGGGATGAATAAAGGGGCACGATTACCTCTCTTGATCTAGATGTGAAACCCTTCGTGATGAGGTGGGCTATGTAAAAGGTCTTTCTAACCACTTTGGCAATGTGGTTTTCAAAGGAGAGATTGCTATCAACTTGGGTCCCCAGGTCCCTAATAACTTTCTCTGTACTTAATGGGTTTCCGCCTATGTGGTAATTTGTGGGCACATTGTTTTTGCCAAAGGGTATGACTATACATTTTTTGGCATTTAGCTTTAAACCATGGCACTGGCACTAGTTATCTGTCTCTGTGAGACCTTTTTGAAGGATGTTTGTGTCAGTTGGAGAGTTGATTATGGCGCCCAGTTTGCAGTCGTCTGCGAACTTGGTGAGCCATAGTCCTCCCATGTTTGCCTGTACCTTGGAAAAGTATATACCGAACAAGAGTGGTCCCAGGACAGAACCCCGTGGGACGCCACTTGTGACTGGTTTCGAGTCTGACATGGCTCCAGCAACTCTCACTCTGTGGGTTCTGTCTTTGAGCCAGTTTGAGACCCATCTTGTGACACAGGGGTTTATATTTAAGCTGGATAGCTTATCTATGATGCCCGAGTGGGGTATTGTGTCAAATGCCTTTGCAAGGTCCAGATAGGCTGTGTGGAGTACCTTCCCTTCATCTATGGCTTTGGTGACTGTTTCAAAAAAGTCAACCAGGTTCAAAAGGCAGGATCTGCCCTTGACAAAGCCGAACTGGGTAGGATCTAGTGTCCGTAGGTCCCCAATGTCTTTGTTTATGAGCTCCATGATGATCCTCTCCATAGCCTTGCAGACTAAGCTACTCAGGCTTATGGGGCGATAGTTTCCAGGGTCCGTAGAAGCTCCACCTTTGTGGAGTGGGACCACTGTTGCTGTACGCCATTCTATGGGTACATATCCTGCAGTGAGGCTGAGATTGTATAGCTGTTTTATTTGAGGGATTAGTTCCTCTTGGAGTTCATGTAGGACGCAACCTGGGACGCCATCTGGTCCCATGGAAGCAGTGTTTTTTGCTTTGGAGAGGGCAGCCTTCACCTGAGCATCAGAGATGTTTGGGAGGCAGCCTTCTGCTGGGATAGATACTTGCTCTTTTGGAGGGAGGGGGTGGAGAAGTTTGCACTGAACCTGTCTGCCAGGATATTGGTGATGTCTGTGGGTTCAGTGTATTTTTTGTCGTTTAGAATCAACTCAGAACAAGTCTGGGAGTTGCATCCCAGGTTTCTAACATAACTGAAAAAGCCTTATGATTGTCTTTGGTGTCCTGTGCAATTTTTCTCTCAAAGCTGGCCTTGGAGGATTTTATGAGGGATCGTAATTTTTTGCTAGTACTGATCAGAGATGCCTTCCCTATTAAGGATTTTGCTCTATCATGTAGTAGCTTCCTCCTTCTGTTGTACAGTTTATTTATGGCAGGGGTCCACCAGACTGGACGCCTGCCTTTGGATGATTGTGTCTTGGTTTTGTTTGGGATAGCATGATCCATGCATTCCTGGAGATGTCCGTAGAATGCGTTTATATAGGATTCTGCAGTTTGGGCCATAGTTTCCACTGGCCCTGGGGCCTTGAAGGATTCCACTTCAGTTTTGAGAAGTGAGAAGTTCGCTTTTGAGAAGTTTTTCACTGTGGTTTTCTGGGCTGGGGTGGGGTCGGGATGTGGACATCCAGTGAAATTAATTTATGGTCTGATCTTACCAATGAGGGATATACTTCTGGTGTGGAGCATAGAGTCCCCATGTTGGTAATGATCAGGTCTAGTATGTTGTCCCTCTTGTGGGAGTGGTGACTAGTTGTTCCATAGCATTTGAGTTTATAATTTCCAGGAACCTTTGGGCTAAGGTGCTGGGGCTTGAGTAGTGCTCCCAGTCAATGTTTGGGTAGTTGAAGTCACCCAATATAATGGTGTTCGGAGAGATCTTCATGTTCTCCAATGTTTTCAGGAAAGCCGAGTTGGATTCCTGACTTTGAGAGGGTGGTCTGTAGGATGCTATAAACTGAAAAGCAGTCTTGCCCACTGTTAGTTGCACATGGATGGTCTCCGATACTTCATGCAATGATATGCATATGCATATGCATGTGTTACAAATGTATTAAACTGCATGTCATATAAGATGGTTTGAGCACACGTGCTGAAGAGATATTTTGTAGAGTATTCAGGTTAAAGATGTATCCAAAGTGTACCCTACTGGAAAAGAACAGAAATGTATATAAACTATTGTAACTGTGTAAATGTATATGTTTTAACAGTGGGAACTGGCACATAGAAGTTTAATTTGTAAAACTTCAGAAAAATGTTTGAAATTAATTTGTTTTATAGCTGCACCACAAAAGATGGTTTCAATGCAACAAGGAGACAGAAGTTCTAAAACTAAGGAGCCTTCTGCATTGTCTTGTAAGTGTGTGTGTTTTTTTTATGTCTTCCAGCATCTGCAAAGATGTGAGGGCATTTTTCACAGGGAGATGTTAAATGCTGGCAGTTTCTAGCAATGGAGGTTTTCATTTGGGAAAGTCAAAAAGTGATATCATCCTGCAAGCTAACCCAGCAGTAATAGTTGACATTAATTTAAGAACTCTCAGAGAGAGAGAGACAGAATTTAGCATTTTACCTTTGACCCAGAAGTATCAGCTGGAAACATCCACTCACGACATCTGTCTTGCCTGGCTCTGTAAATAGGTTAACTAGGCTACAGTAATTTTGTTTAGGTTCAGTAAGGAATATAGTAAAGATTACTTTAGATGTCTGTATTTATTTGAGATTGTCCTGCAATGTTGTTTTAAATATTTCCTATGATTTTGCACTCTTATGTCATTGTGAATATAGGGCGGTTATGGTGGTGCAGTGGTTAGCATTGTCACCTCACAGCAAGAGGTTTTCCGGTTCGATCCTTGGCTGGCGTGCCTTCTGTGCGGACTCTGCATGTCCTCCCTGTGGTCACGTGGGTTTCCTCTGGGTGCTCCGGTTTCCTCCCACATCCCAAAAACATGCAGTAGGTGGATTGGACACTCTAAATTGGCCCTAGGTGTGAGTGTGTGCATGTGTGTGCCTTCTGTGGAAGGCTGGGCGCTGGGCTGGCAACTTGACACTGTAAAATTCCACTGCCAATCATGAGCAGACAGGTGATCCACTGTGGCGACCCCTAACCGGGAAAAGCCAAAAGAAGAAGATGTCATTGTGAATACATATTTAGTATCGTCTTGTTCTTTTATTTTATCTTCCCCTCCCAGATGTAAAAAAAACAGCTTGTATGCTTTCAGGAAACATTAGTTTTTAACACTAAGAAGAAATGTACTGGCCATCTTTAAATAAAACTAAACGGTACACTGTTCTGTTAACTGCACTAAAGTATTAAGGTTGTTAGGGAGGCTATCTTTTATTCATTTCCCATAATTTCAGGCTTGTCATTGTACCTTTAAATTTTGCATTCTACTCAGCCAAGAATGATCAGAATTGTTAAGATTAATGATTGCACCTGTTGACATCTCATTTACACAGTAAAGTATTCAGCAATGAGCCTTGTAAATTTCACCCAGAAAAGAGAATACAGCTACCTTCAGCAGCAGACTTCTTGATTCCCACTGAACATTTGCTGGTGGAAAATAAACATGCTAATATCTTTGCACTTGCAAGAAGCTTAGCATTTTCATGACTTTAATCATTTAGTCTTATTTTTAATGCCTAATTAATTTAAAAAAAAAAACACTTGTTTATAGCTAGACATTCACCATTGTAATAAAAAGAGAAAATATCTTAACTCTACACATATAACAATCAGTGCACTAATATATACCACCCCAACAGCCCAAGATCACAGCATATTAGCATTAAACTTGCTTTTGCCCAACCTTTTTACTCATTATACTGTAAAACCCATATTTCTTACAACTAAAAAGTACTTATTTACTTGAATATCTAACACATACAACAGGCACTGAAGATACTCCACCACATTTAAAATATCCCTACTAACATGCAGTTTGTCATGAAATTGTTTATGCAAATACTAATAAAAACAAAAATTGTACCTTAACTGTTACTCCCCTGTTTAGTACCCTTCTAAACATTAATGATATAAAATGAGGTACATGTTTTACAGTCTACCCACAAGTTAACAAATCAACAAAAGTCCACTGTTTTCAACCACTTTTTCTTGCAAAAAATCACATTTCACCAATGCAAATGATGCTTTATAGTCTGCCACAGTTACTAATTTCAGAGTTGCTTGCCTTCTTCTTGTTCATCTCCATCTTCCAGCACTAGACTCTGGTTCAAGTCCAAGGTACTCTTGATTATTTTAGTTAACTCCTGTGTTTTTTTCTGACTTAAGCATTTTCCTTTAGAATATTGTGAAAGATTTCTCTGGCAAAGAGTCTCTAAGAACCATACTGTTAGAAGAATAAGAAAGTGTTCCCTTCTGCTTGCTGGCTCACTTTTTCTTGCATAAAGTTTTGTATGTGCTTCTTAGCCTTTTCTGCATCAAAAATGTCTTTGATCCTCCAGGAAAAAAATACTCTGAAGACAGCTGGATACTGCATTTTGATTACTCACACTTACCTCTCAACATTCCCTGATTGTTGGGATCAATTTTTGTCTCGTCTACTGGTGTAAATTTCCTACAAACATTTTGCTGTCTAAAATGTTTAATACTTTGGCCTTCTTCCACAGTTTTGTCAAGATCTACTGGTATGACTGCATCCTTACTAATAATATAGGTGTTGCCTGCCCTCTCATGGCCAGGTTTGGAGTAAACTAGTAAGTTTGGAGTATACATTCAGTGTTCCCTTTCAATTAACAAATCCTGCTGTGGAACACAAGTCCAGTTCCTTATTTCATAAAATTGTTTATTCCAAATTCTCCGGCACAGCAGAAAATTGCAGGCTTTGTGTGTGTGCACGGTCTTCTATTTTTTTTTTTTTGTTTTGTTTTGAAATACCTTTCCTTGAGAATCCTCATAATCAGATGAATTGTTCTTCATTTCATCCTTTTGCAGTTTTATCAGCTCATCTGAACAGCTAGCTAAAGATTCTTCTATTTTTCCAGCCTTTTGCTGTCCGAGTTGATATATTCCTTCAACGTTTCATTCATTTTAATCACCTGTGAGTACACTTGACTTATATCTTCTCTAAATTACTGGAAGCCATCTCTTGAACCAAAGCTGGAGTTTGAACTGTTTTTACTGAACAGCTGCAGAATTCTTCCCAGTGTTTTCTCTTCACCTTTTCTGGTTGATTTTCTTTCAGATTTTCCAAATGTTTTTGTTGGCATCCAGGCAGTCTTTTTACTAGCCATTAACTGAATTTTACCCATAACTAGTTTGAATGGCACTCTTTTTTTCTCAGTTTTTGTTTGCAATCTGGCAGAGTTGAAGTTAAGCTGTTGATCAGTGTGCAGCCATCATGGAAATCCTCAGATAAAATAAGATATGGATACAATTTTTCCTCTACTACAGTGTGTAGAGTCAGGGAACATAATATTGTATGCTTGTGTTGTACCACTGGTTCCTATCTTCATGAATAGTCTCTCTCTCAATTCCGACATGCATAGAGAAGAAAACTATTTCTCCATAACCAACATCATTTTAATTATTAGATGTGGCCACTTCTACCTTCTTGTATTGCACAAGTCCTTGAATTGAGTGCTAGAGTAGAACAGAAATGTAAGAGTGTACATTTAAAATCACAAATCCACTAACCACCAGGGAGACTATAAAAAGGAATGTATGCAAGCTTGTTGTAAAACACAATTGTAACAGCATGAAGTTGATATCAGAAATCTACTACATCACCAGGGAAAATATGAAATCAAGTGAACGGACTTTAGTGTAACAAAACAGAGAAATGGTTGAGAGTTTTCATCCTTAACATAATGGACTTCCTCAGAACCATTTGTAAAAGCATCTTACTCCAATAAAGTTCTAAAATTTTAAGAGACTCTGAACACAGACAATTAACTAATTAAAAACAAAATCAATTAAACATTTAAAGTTGTGCCTGTACAATTCTGTATAATTAATGAAACTGTCTGTAATGAACTCAGTTCTTAAAAAAAAGTTTTTTTTTACATTTTGTACTATGTGAGACACACATCAAAAATAAAAATAAGCATGGCTGTAATAAAAGAGATTAATTGTAGAAATGTGCAATAAATATGGTCACATGAGATCAAAATTAAAAGTATTAATTTTGAAAAGAGTTTATGGTAAAAACATGTATGCGAAATTTAAAGACATAAATCGTGAAGAGGAAGGACAGAGGTGAAAAGGAGAGGCAGAGGCTGCAGATTGTAAGGACTCCCTGAACTTCTAAATGTACTTCTTCACAGGGAGAATTGTAGATCCACGGAACTGACTGCAGGAATGGGTGATGGAGAACGAATCTACAGAGGCACAATAGAGGGCACTGGACAAGTGGAAAAAGCATAAAGGAAAGGAAGTGATGGACAGAAGGTAGACTGTTAAACATGGTTAAATTAGCAGATTAGATAGCCTTATATTCCTCCTCTTTTTTTCCCACGGAAACAGAATGTAATGCATTGTAATATAAAATAAAACATGTAATATAATGTAAGATATAATGTAACACAATGCAATGTATCATAACATGTAATATAATGAAATGTAATAAGCTTGTTGACAGTCTAAATTACCCATATAGTTGTTGCATTACTGTTGCCCTTGTCATCTGGTTCATAGATAAAAAAGGTCTGAGAAGAACCAATTTCACTTATGTGATTAACAAATGAGAAAATTACATGTAGTACATGGCTTGTTTCAAGTATGCTATTTGTTTCCTGCTTCAGGTCTTATGAGTAGCTAAGTATTGATAATATAAATCATTGTATATAAATTAATTTTGACAACTTCCTTTTTGCTAAAGTCGGTAGCATTACGTGTCCTCTTTCTGAATGCATAATATGACTATTTCAATTTTGCAAAAAACTTTGCATATATTCAGTTTTACATATTAGTTTAGTGTAAAGACAGTAATGATGTATCCATGGCTAGATGGCAAGAGCTAATTACCATATACCTTCTCTGAAAAATGGTTGTGGATCTTGCTTTACTTGGCCAAATAAAAACTCAGAGGAAAATGTGAATGCTGTCAAAAGATGGGAGCCATCCATTCACTCCTATAGGAGCACATGTGGTGCATTCAAGGCCAGTGAAACCATGGGGCTGGAGGGGTGTGTGCGTGTGCATGTGTGTGCTTCTACCTGGGTAGTCGAAGTAAGGTAGATAGGTAGGGGCTGCCAAGACTGGATGTGTGAGTGCGGGTTTGCCTGTGTGGTCACAGTATGGTAAAGCAAGGAGGGAATACCAAAAAGTACAGTTGCATAAGTCCTACTTACCTGTAACTGTAGACGCTCATAAAACACAGTGCCTTATTGGCATTCGGGTATTAGTGCCCTGTTACCCTATCTCTGGCAGTCTACCTAAGCTCAGATCTCCACCCATTGCCTGTCTGAATGTGATGGACCAATCACCTGTAAGAACAGGAATTGCTCTTCAGACCCACAGACAGGACCATTTCAGTTTTCTAGGGTCTAGTAGGAATTGACAATGAAAACGGAAGTTGGCTAACACCTACTGTTCCAAACTAAACATACACATACACACAAAAGAAATAAAATAAAATAAATAAATGCCATGTTGCAGCACTCAGTGGTATCCCAAACAGCAAACTACGTACTTTTAAACAAAAGGATGGCTGGTGGGTATTAACAGTAAGTCAGTGTGTTCTGCAAACATCTACTGTCACAGGTAAGAAGGACTTATGCAACTGTACTATGTTCAACAAGCACACTGCTTTACTGGCATTTGGCTAGATTCCCAAAGCTTAGTCATCCTGGCAGGAGGAAGGATAAGCATCCTGGAGCCCCTAGAGAATGGTCAAAGGAAGGATTGCTCTGGATTTAGAAAAGGCATCCAGCTTGTAGTGCTTTGTAAAGATCTGAACAGAGGAGCAAGTTGTTGTCTCTAGAATACTTCTAGAGTCCACTCCTTTCCAATAAGCCACCAAAGAGAAAAAGGCCCTGGTGGAATGTGCCTTTATCTTTCCTGGATTTGCCTTACCATGGTGAGTATAACAAAACAATAATAATAATACCAGAGAAAAAACAACATGAAATGGTTTGCTTAGAGACAAACTGACCCTTCGTTGCTCCCGTGTAGGAAATAAAAAGCCTTTCGGCCCTTCTGAAGGGTTTTGTTCTGTCAATGCAGTACATGACCCGCATGTACACATCAAAGGTATGAAGCATCCTCTCCCCCTTATTATTGGGATCTGCAAATAACATGGGGAGGTTAATAGACAGATTAAGGGTGAATTCTGAGACCACTTTTGGCATGAAAGAGTGATTAGTATCTAACACAGACATGTCCCTGTGGAAAATCAGGTAAGGTTGTGTAACCGTGCCAGCTTGTGGCTCAGAGACTCACCTTGCAGATGTCAGAGGAATAAGTAAATCAATTTTCCATGCTAAAAACTTCAGATTAGCCTGAGTGTCAGATTTGAAAGGTGACTTTTCTGCAACAGAGTTAAAATCCCATGAAGAAGACATTTGCCTGCAAGGTGGTCTCACACGCAATACTTCTTTTATGAACTGTTTTACCAAAAGAGAAGAAGAAAGAGGGGAATCCACTGGTAGACAAGCTGAGATAGCCGCTAAATGCACTTTAACGAAGGTATAATATTAGCCATCCTGAAGTGGCTCACACAAATATTTCAAGACCAAAGGGATGTTAACCTCAAGGGACCCTCTGTTCCTGTTTAGGCACAACTTAGAAAAACTCATCCATTTGTAAACATAAGATTTTCTAGTAGCAGGTTCTCTGGCCTCCTTTAACACCTACTGCACATCCTCATGAAACAAGTGCCTAAACAGAGTCAAGATTGAATTATCCAGGCTGTCAGTTGCAGTGGCTCTGAACTGGGGTATATCACTCTCAGACTGTGTGAGCAAATCCACAGTTTGTGTGGTAATTGCCTTTGCCCAAAACCATTACAAGGGGGAAATAAGATTGCCAGTGCCAATGGGGGGGGGGGGGGGGGTTTCAACACAATGATCTATGGCATTTCTTTTTGAATCTTCAGGAGTACCTTGTGAATCAGTGGAAAGAGTGGAAATGCATATGGAACATTTCCATCCAAAGGAATGAGACTGGATCTGTCCTCCAAGCATGGCCGTAAGGTTGTCTGGGAGAGATTTTATCCAGCTGTCTGTTTTGAAAAGTGGTGAAGAGATCTATCGGAGTCATTCCTCACATCTGGAGTAGATCCACTTTGAGCTGCCACTCGTATGAGTCTGCTTAGTCTGTATGCCATGTTGTTTTGCTCTGACAGGATATATTATACCTGAAGAGTCAGAGTATAAGGCCAGCTCCTCGGCCATCATTAACAAATGGCACAGATAGTAAGACCTTGTACCTCCTAGTTTGTTGAGATACCACATCACTGTGTTGTTGTCCACAATCACTAGAAGAGGACCAGGAGTCCATAGGTGGTGAAGGACTTTCGAATCACGGATCACTGCCAATATTTCCTTGATATCGATGTGCTTCCATGCATCTTTGGGCCCCCGAATGGCATGCACTTGCACTCCCACTGACACCGCTCCTCAAGCAAAGGCAGATGAATCTGCCTGGACAGACTGCTCCAGAACAGAAGGGAAGTAGGGAAGTCCTAGACTGATATTCATCTGTGCTGTCCACCACAGAGTTTCTTTTGGTGGTACCATTAATTTTTTTCTCATGTGAAGATGGGCCAGTGGCACCATGAGAATCATGGGCACCATTAATCCTAGAATTTGTATGAATTATCTTGCCAGTGCAAAGTTCTTCCTGGAGAATTCCTGAAACACCATCTAGTAAGAGAGGATCTTGTCTTCAGGAAGAAAGGTCATTCTTTTGTTGGAGTCAATTAAGCACCCCAGGAAGATGAATGTTTGCGAGGATGTCAGGTACAACTTCTAAACTTGAACCCTAGATGGGTGATTAAAGTTGAGACCTTCTCTAGCAATTTCAAACACCTATATGCAGACTCGGTACAGATAAGCAAGTCATTCAAGTAAGGAAAAATGTGAAGGCCAAGAGTCTGACAGTTGGCCACTACTGGAGCAAGGTATTTGGTAAACACACAAGGTGCAATGGATAGCCCAAATGGCAATGCAGATAACTGATAGTGTGTACCAGACACTACAGATCTCAGGTATCTCATGAAATATTGAGCAATGTGGATATGGTAATATGCATTCTTCAAGTCTGGGGTTACAATGAAGCAGTGGCCTGGAAAAAGAGGAAGCACAGTCTACAGGGTGAGCATCTTAAACCTGGGGACCTTGACAAAGATATTCAGAAAGGATAGGTCCAACACCGGTCTTCACTATAGCTCTTTTTTGAGAATCAGGAAAATTCTGCAATAGAAAGTTATCATTCCTTCAAAGGAAGTACCAGTTCTATGATTACTGAGTCCAGCATTTTCCAGAGTATGGCAGGGAATAACAAAGTCTGCTCCAGCAGAAGAGGGGGTACCCCTGAAAGGAAGGTAGATATTCCTTTCATTGCCCCCTGTAACCTCTGCCAATAATGTTAAGCACACATAATGTTGAAAACCACGAATGGTCAGGCCACCTTGCTGAAAGGTAACTTTCAAGATAGGGCATATTGAGAAGGACTTGGGAAAATTGGGTGTCACACCCTGACATAGTCATAGGTTGGAAGTGGGCTATCCATTTTGGGAAAGAAATCTCTCATTAGGGTTGGCTTACTTTTCATCCTGCCATTTCCTTTTAGTGCCTTGTTTTTTGTTCACTTGGGACTTCTGTTTGTTGGGCTGCTGAAAATTATCCTGCTTAATGGAGGGAAACTTGGAAATATGGAACATTTTCATCACACCTTGAATCAGTTTACCTCTGTCATTCCAGTATTCAAAGATCAGATTACCTGTTATACCAAACACACAATCAGAATGAAGTGGAGCATTCATAATCTCATTTTTTTTTTAACTCATCAGCAAAGTTTTGATTGTGCAACCAAGCATACCTCCTTATCACCGTGGACATTGCTGCATCTCTACAAATAGTATTGCCCCCTCCCAAGGCACTCTTTAAAGCATGTTTATATACTTGAGAAACACTCAGTCGTCTTTTTGATCAGCAAGTTGCAATGCAGCAAACTTGTCTAAATTATACATACATACATGTCCACACAAACTTCACATAAAACACTGATAGTTAAACACTATAAAAGCTACCATGCTGCAATGCACCAGTTTCTTTCTCAGATTCTAGCCACTAGCCTGCTTATCTGAAGGGACTGGGTTTGATGAAGACAGTCTTTTTATTGAAGAGGTCGCAGGGGGCACAACAGCAGGCTATACAGACAAAGCACACCCTAAACTTCTTAAATGCTTTTTTAGAGATTCATTCAGCAGGAGAACTGCAAGCTTTCTTAATAACATCCTTCAAAAGGTAAGATTAGTGGGGAAAGGTTGCCATGTCGAAGGCCTCATCCTCCAGAAAATCATATACCATCCTGATTTTGGGGGCAGATGAAGATCGCTCCTAACTGAATACATCCCTAAATAGCATTTGGGAAAAAGAAAACATTTGCTTAGGTATCTGAACCTGTTCATCCTCAGAGGAAACAGACTGATCAGACTCTGACACTTCTGAAATGCCATATTCTGGATCCCTTTCAAAATCAAGATCCCTGAGTGGCTGAACGGGAGGCAGATAGAAGCACCTACATTACTTATAACCTGAGTTTGCATCTCATAATCAACTGTCCGAACAATGTACTGTATCTGCTATAGCCTGCATCTCAACTGGAAACACTGTCAGAGACTGTTGCCTTGGAACATGGTGGGGCTTCCGTATTCTTTGCATTCATTACATTAGTGGAAGAATCCTCAGGTAGAAGATTCTGCACCCATGACTTTCATGGTCCTAAAGGGTTTGGTTCTCTTGTACCTGAAACCTGTCAATGGTACAGCCCTGGAGGACATGTCTGACCCCTGTGTCATGCACAGTTGTGGTACTAACACCACACCAGGGAACCTGGAGGTAAAAAAAGGTGAGAATGATCAGACAGCCTGCCCAAGGCTACCACAGAGTCACAAGCCATAGGCAGAGGCATATTTCTTGGATTTATTTCAATGTTTTTAGGTACAAAAAAAGGTAGCTGGTGGGTGCGCAAGAGCATTGTATATGAGTCCATCAAGTGAGGTGACAAAAAAATAGCAGCTCAATACCAAATAATGGCTGCATAGTCAGCCCAGTAAAAAACAGAAATCCCACTATTGTCCCTCAAAATAGCAATCTGAAAAAGTACAGTTTTGTACCTACCATAAATGTAGATGTCCGATAGATATGCAACTGCAGTCATAACATGTGGGTTGTCCTGCCTCAGGCAGCCCTCGGTCGGCCGGATTCCAAAGTCTGGGTCCGACGTCGGCTGATGTCTCATTTCTCTCCGACGTCAGTGCGGCTAGAGTACTTAAGCATCAGCCGACGCCATTTTCTTCAGTGTTTCTTGCCCCAGATGCCAGGTGCCCTCCAAGGAAGGCTGTAATCAAATTGGAAGGAGAAAAAACAGGATTCCAAACAAATAAATAAGCAATAAACAGATACACCATAACAGATATCCCCAGCTAAGAGGAACAGGGATAGTAGTGGACCCAAAGCATAGAGGGGTATGGAGGGAGGGAAAATCCGACTGCAGTTGCATGTCTATCGGACATCTACATTTATGGTAGGTACAAAACTGTACTATGTCCTTCAAGAATGCAACTGCAGTCATAACATGTGGGTAGAATACCACAGCTTAGCTGGGGGAGGAGGAATGCTCTAGAAAGAGATGGTGTGGCAATCAAACCCTGCAGGACTGCCGAAGCAAAGCCTGCTCTGGATCTGGAGTATAGAGGGAGATTGTAGTGTTTGGAGAATGTATGCACGGAGCTCCATGTAGCAGCTTCTAGAATGTCCTTGGTAGGCACCCCTCTTAAGAATGCTGTAGAGGTGGCTGTAGCTCTGGTGGAATGTGGTCTGACATTGGCTGGAACAGTCTTTCCATGAAAGGAATAACAGAATCTGATGCAATGTCCAATCCATTTAGAAATAGTCTGTTTTGAAATTGCTTTTCCTTGTACTCCAGGGGCGTAAGCTACAAAAAGTTGATCAGACTTCCTACTGGTCTTGGTTCTATCCAGGTAGTAGCGAAGTTGTCTGTGAATGTCCAAGGTGTGTAACAGTCTTTCTCCTTTGTTTTCAGGACTGGGGAAGAAAGCAGGTAGATGAATAGCTTGATTTAAGGAAACCCTAGATACCACCTTTGGCATAAAGGTAGGGTTGGTTCTTAAGGAGACTCTGTCTCGGTGAAAGATTATGAATGGTGGTATTGCCATTAGGGCCTGTAATTCCGAAACCCTTCTTGCTGAGGTAACTGCCAACAGGAAAGCTGTCTTCCATGAGAGGAATTGTAAGTCCACTGAAGCTGCTGGTTCAAAGGGAGGTAGAGTTAGTTTTTCTAGAACAAAGTTGAGGTCCCAAGCTGGCACTGGAGCCCTTCTTGGTGGCTTAATGTTCTTGATTCCCCTAAAGAACTGTCTTAGCAAAGGATGTGAAAACACAGGTGGATTAGTGTTATATCTAGCTGAAATAGCTGAAGCATGTATCTTTATGTAAGAATATGAGAGTCCATTCTTGAGCATATCTGCCAAATATTCCAGGATGAGTGGGATGTTCAATTGTGATGCATCATGACCTTTGCTGGTGCTCCAAATGCTAAATCTTCTCCATTTCGCCAAATAAACCTTTCTGGTGGATGGTCTTCGAGCTTCTGTTAGTATCCGCTGGACTTCCTTGGAGAGAGAAAAATTAAGGGTATTCATGGGATCTCCCAGGCTGTTAGCTGCAGCGTCTGAAGGTTTGGATGCACTGTTTTGAAGTTGTGCTGGGTCAAAAGTAGGGGCCATTGGGGAAGGACCCACTTCTTGTTGTGACATATGCTCCGTAGTAGTGGGTACCAGTGTTGTCTTGGCCAGTCCGGAGCTATTAGGATCCCTTTGGGTCTCTCTGCTTTGATCTTCAGTAGCACTGTGGTCATCAGTGGCAGAGGTGGGAATGCATATATTTTTAGGGAGTTCCAGTTGAATGAAAGAGCATCTATTTTCCAAGCTTGTGGATGGTATGTCCTTGAACAGAATTTTTTCAGATGATGGTTGAAGTGAGAGGCAAATAGGTCCACTTCTGGCCTGCCCCATGTCGAGGTGAGTTGTGTGAAGATTCTTGGGTGTAAGCTCCACTCGTGAGGATCTATGAAATTCCTGCTTAGGCTGTCTGCCAGTACATTGTCTTTGCCTGGGACAAACTGGGATTGCAGGTGTATGTTCAGGCTCAGTGATTTTTCCCAAAGATTCATTGTCAGTCTGCAAAGGGGGTAGGAATGGGTGCCCCCTTGCTTGTTTATGTACCACATCACAGTGGTGTTGTCTGTCCGTATCAGTAAATGGCCTTTTTGAAGTTGTTGTCGAAAGGCCTCGATGGCATGCATTACTGCCAGCATTTCTTTTTGGTTTATATGCAGATGTGTTTCCTTTGGAGACCATTGTCCTTGTATGCATCTGCCCTCCATGTGCGCCCCCCATCCAATGTCTGAGGCATCTGTGGTCATGGTCTGTGTTATCTGAGGTTTTTTGAATGACATACCTGTATTTTCCTGGCTTACCGAGGCCCACCATAGGAATTCCTTTTGTAGGCATGGAATGAGTGGTATGGTTGCCTCTAAGTTGTTGTTGTGCTGAGACCATAGACTTTTTAAGTACCACTGACGTTTTCTCATGTGTAGTCTTGCTAATGGAACCAGGAGAATGCAGGATGCCATGTAACCCAGGGCCTGTAGGAATCTCCTTGCAGTCATCTGGGTGAGTTTTGCAAACCCTTGAAATAATGAGTTAACTTCTCTTGCTTGTCTTCTGTCAGGTAAGCCATTTGAGAGACTCTGTCCAGATTGGCTCCTAAGAAGGTTGTTTGCTGGGATGGTTGAAGTCTTGACTTTTGAAAGTTGACTGTGTATCCCATAGCCTGAAGTAATTGTATGACATAGTTCAGGTTTTTTGTCAACATCAGTTTGTCGTCCGCTTGTATAACGCAGTCGTCCAGGTACGGGTAAATTTGGATCCCCTGAAGCCTGCAATGAGCAATTACTGAAGCCAGGCATTTTGTGAATACTCTGGGCGCAGTAGATAAGCCAAATGGCAATGCTGAGAATTGATAATGCTCTGGCCCTGCAAGAAATCTGAGGTATCTTCTGCAGCTGTGTCTGATAGGGACATGCAGGTATGCCTCCTTGAGGTCCAGAGTAATCAGCCAAGACCCCTTGCCCAGCATGGGAAGGAGTTGCTGAAGAGTCAGCATTTTGAACTTTGGTACTGTGAGAAAAGTGTTTAATGCGGACAAGTCCAGTATTGGTCACCATTGTGTTTCTTTTCTTGGCACAAGGAATAGTCTTGACTAGAACCCCTGGCCTTGTTCTTGTTGTGGTACTCTTTCTATTGCTTTTATGTGGGCCAGAAGAGAAATTTGCTTGATAGCCTCTGCCCTCTGGTTTTGTGGTAGGTTTGGCATGCCCATTTTTCTGGGTAAGGTGTGAAAATGAAACCTGTAACCTTGGTCTATAATGTCCAAAATCCATTTGTCTTTTGTCAATCTGTGCCAATTGTCTGAAAACAGAGATAATTTTCCACCCAAGGGTGCCTCTGTTTGCTCCTTGGTTGGCGGTTGTAGAGGAAAGTCATTGAGATTGTGTCTGAGGGGTGGTGGAGACCCCTGTGTCACTTCTTTGGTTTGCTGGCTGCCATTGTCGTCCCCTGTATGAACCTCTGTATTGTCCTCTTCCTCGTCCACGCCTGTTTTTGCCCCTTTGAAATTTTTCAGGGTTAGGAAAGGACCAGTTCTTTGAAGGCCAATTCCTGCTGAATCTGGGGGGCTGAACCTGAAGGAAATCTTTGACCGTCTGAACTGATTTTGCTTTTTCCTCGATGGACTTTAATACATCTTTAGCATTAGCACCAAAAAGCTTGTTCTTTTCCAAGGGTGCATCCAGAAGGTTTGCCTTAACCTGTTCTGGTAAAGGTTGTTCTTTTAACCATGCATGTCTACGAATGACTGCCCCTGTCATAGCTGCCCTACATGAAGCTTCCAATGCATCATATCCACACTGCCGAAAGTGATTGCTGACTTGCTGTGAGTTATGTACAGCTTCCTGCAAAGACTTCCTGTCTAAAGGGTCAGGAGAGGCCAAAGTTTTCTGTAAATCATCTAATAGGTAATCCTGATATTGTAACATATGGAAAAGGCAATTCAAAGCTCTCATAGATAAAGTGGTGGAGGTGTACACCTTTTTCCCCCATCTCTCTAATGACCTAGCTTCCCTGTTGGAAAGCAAGGGATTTTTAGAAGTGGAGGCTGAAACACCTTTAGGTCCCTGAGAAATAGTTTCTAAATCCACAGTATGGGCCCTGAACAAATGGGAATGTGTGTCTGGGACCCTGTAATATCTGTCTGGTTTGGCTGGAGCAGGAGGAAGAGTATCAGGGGTAACACTGGAGTCAGAATATAGATCATCCAAAACATCAAGCACAGGAGGAATGGCTAGGGGCCTGTGCTGGGGCTTTTTAAGGAAGGTTCGAAGGCTTTCTGGAATCAGAATATTCCTGGCCTTGCCACTTAAAATGTTCCCTCATGGTATGCAGAACTTCCCCAAAAGAAATATCCTCAGGCGGGGAGGCTGAAGGAATGGAGTCCTCTGCATCCGAGTCCTCATAGGTCTGAAAGAGGTCTTCCTGTCCCTCGGAGTGGGCAGAATCCTCAGAGTCTTCATCTGTAGGGATAGGTTCAGAGGGATCAACCCGGGGCCACTTATCTGGAGGAGGCTGGGATGCTCTCTCAGGATGGGCCTGTGAACCTCTAATCATGGAAATTAAATCTGCGGCCATAGACATGATTTGTTTTTCAGGAGTTGTTTGAGGCAAGGTTTTTGCTGTAAGGTGCTTAGTCTTGCTGGCTGCCTTAGCCCGAGTGTAGGCCTTAATAGACATGGCCATAAGAGGCCTGGCAGCTCCACGTGTAGGAGTGACCTTATCCACAGCAATGGTCTCTGGCATTTCCTCGGTTTCAGTATCCGGAGGAAAATCTATAACTGGCGTCGGAACGGTATCTGGTATCGGAGTCTTCGGTATTGCGGTGTCTTCGGTTCGGAGCGGTGGAAAAACCATCTCAGTGGGAACCGGAGCACTCGCGGTAGGTTTTGGAGTGGAGTCGGAGGTAGACGCGGGCCGAGGTAGTCGGTCCCGGTCTTTTCATTTCTTAGGCATTTGCGATGTCGGAATCTCCGACGGCATTGTATACGCAAATTTTTCACCGAAAAAGTCTTCAGCGAACTCCGCCCGGCGCCTGAGAGTGCGCTTATTGAAGCGAGCACAGGCGACACAGGCCGAGACGTCGTGGTCTGGGCCAAGGCAAGGGAGACAGAAAGAGTGGAAATCCTTATGAGGTATTTGTTTACCACAAGACAGACAATTATTAACTTTTTCGGTAATTTCTGACATCGGCTGAGGCAAGAAAAAGGTCCCCAGTGGGGTACTTAGCTTTTTTGATGTCTTCGGAATCGAAGAGTAAAGGAGCTGACCGACCGGCACTTGCGAACCGCTTCTGCTTCGGGCACCGCGCGGCAAGAAAGACTGAAGAAAATGGCGTCGGCTGATGCTTAAGTACTCTAGCCGCACTGACATCGGAGAGAAATGCGACATCAGCCGACGTCGGACCCAGACTTTGGAATCCGGCCGACCGAGGGCTGCCTGAGGCAGGACAACCCACATGTTATGACTGCAGTTGCATTCTTAAAGGACATCTGGTTTTGTACGGATACCATTCTGGACATTGATTGCACTCACAAAATGACAGTGGTTAAAGTAGCATAGTTCAAAGCACAAAATACATGTCACAAAACTCCCTCAGTCTTAATAAATAAAGGCTAGTGTCAGAACCAAATGACTAAATGGATTAAAAACAGCCTTAGACAAGGAATAAAATAAAAACTTCTAAAAATTCATGTCAGAAATGTTTAACATACAAAATACTGCCAAAATCATGATTTAAGCAAAAATTATTTAAATGATGTAAACCTATTAAAATTACCTTAAACAATCATTGCCCCAAAGAAGAAACTGCAAAACAGCAAGTTTTCCTATCTAAACTTTCAAATGAAGCTTTTAATTGACAGAAACAGCAGCGATTAAATCACGACTCTGCAAGCACAAGGCAGTAAGAGGAACTGGACTAAAATGGCATAAGTACAGAAACTCCGTAAAACACTCACCAAAGGCCATAGAATACAAGGGTTAAACATACCTAAAGTAGAAATTAGCTTAAAATACAGAGTATGATTCATATACTGCAGATAAAGCAAAACTCCAAGCACATACAATTTCTCAATAAGAAAAAAAATGCTAAGCAGTAAAATACGCTATTCAATCAGTGACAGAAAAAGCAGAGTGAGGAAATGAAACTGAAAGGGTTTTATATCTCAGCTCAGCAGATGAAGAGATCCACAGTAAGAAGTAGTTTTCTATTAGGTCCTTCCTCTTACTATGGCAATAGAAAACTGAAAGGGTCCTGTCTGTGGGTTTCTAAGATATTCCCTTTACTGCCACGTAATTTGTCCATCATACACACAGGCAGTGGGAGGATCTCTTGTGCTTTGGTTGACTGACAGATGTAAGATAGCAGGGCATTACTACCCTTATTCCAGCAAAGCAGTGTGTTTGGTGAATATATACATGGCGTGTGAGTGTGTGTGTATCTACCTGGGAGTATGAAAGTATGCAGTCAGATAAGAGATAACACTGAATCTGTATGCATGCATATGTGTGTGTGTGTGTGTGTGTGTGTGTGTGAATGAGTGTCTCCATGAGTGTGGGGGACTTTGTATGCACGCACTCACATGCGCATGTAAAGGTGTCTTTGTTAATATGATGCACAAGCTACAAGGGAGATCACTACTATTATCAGATTTTATAGTGTAGTGTTTGATTCAGAGACATAGTAATAAGCTGATAAAGAGATGCTTCTCAGTGTGGCTTTACCATGTCTCTGAATCAGAATTTCTCTTGGTTGTGGTAAATCACCACCTCACATAAGCACTTAGAAAGATTCTCTGACACAGTGATAATACATGGAAGCAGCATCATTGGAGCTTGGTGTAAAACATATTTAGGTATAACCCTGGTAGCCTTGGAACCATCTCAGAACATAAACATTCATTACCACATGCTGACATGCAGTGCTGTGACTCATTACCACATTACCACATGCTGACATGCAGTGGTATGACTCATTACCATGTGTTGGCATTCAGTGCTGTGACTCAGAACCAC
The DNA here is from genome assembly GCF_019279795.1 of Protopterus annectens. Lineage (NCBI taxonomy): Eukaryota > Metazoa > Chordata > Ceratodontiformes > Protopteridae > Protopterus > Protopterus annectens. The sequence continues at coordinate 1,806,666,518 of NC_056744.1, forward strand.
ATGCTGTCATGCAGTGCCATGGCTCAGTACCACGTGCTGGCATGCGGTGCCATACCTCAGTACCACACATGCTAGCATGCAGTGCCATTCCTCAGTACCACATGCTGGTATGCAGTGCCACCTCAGTACCACATGCTGGCATGCAGTGCCACCTCAGTACCACATGCTGGCATGCAGTGCCACCTCAGTACCACATGCTGGCATGCGGTGCCGTGCACATGCCGGCATGCAGTGCCATGGCTCAGTACCACATGCTGGCATGCAGTGCTGTGCCTCAGTACCACATGCTGGCATGCAGTGCTGTGCCTCAGTACCACATGCTGGCATGCAGTACCACATGCTGGCATGCAGTGCCATGGCTCAGTACCACATGCTGGCATGCAGTGCTGTGCCTCAGTACCACATGCTGGCATGCAGTGCTGTGCCTCAGTACCACATGCTGGCATGTAGTGCCATGGCTCAGTACCACATGCTGGCATGCAGTGCTGTGCCTCAGTACCACATGCTGCCATGCAGTGTTGTGCCTCAGTACCACATGCTGGCATGCAGTGCTGTGGTTATAGGTCTGGTTCCTGCCATTTGCACCACTACCATCAAGTAGCTTGAAGTGGGTAAAATAATCACCTCGACTAACTCTGCTGTGAACTGCACATCACTTTTTTTTTCCCCTTCATTTTTCTCAAACTGGAATTTTTAACTTTTTTTGCCAATATGAAAGAAGTGTATTTCTTCAGCATGCCAACTAAAATGTCCACTCTGTATATTATACATGCATATAATGTTATGCATCTGTTGATTTTATATCCTTAAGCCAACTTTGATATTCATTTTGTATATAGTATGTATATTACTACATTTTAGCATTCACTCTGTACGTAAAGTCATGTATTTACTGTATTTATCCCAGGATGAAAAATAGAAGGTCCAATGGGATCGGTGCTCTACCCTGGTTAATAAACTCAAAATCAAATAAACATAAACAAGTAAATCAATAAAAAGATACATTTTGATTTCCCCTGTTAGGCACAAGCAGGTATCCAGTATCACTACATTCATTAGCTCCTGATGAAGGACTTCTGCGGTATTTTAAAACCAGTGCTTTTGAATTAAAAGGCACCATATCACCTCTGTATTTGACTATTTTCTGTTAGTGATCTAGGAACAAGATTCTGCTTTCTTATTTCACTTCCCAAAGCAAGGAAGCCCTACTTTCTCACAAGACCAGTCTCTGTAAACTACACCTGATTGTGAAAGGTCTTTTTAGACCTATAAAAGACTTTTAATGCTGTTGATAAGAACACACTACTAACTACCTTTTCTAGCTAGTGTCTGTCAGTGAATGTTTCCAGATGAAATCTTATCCCGGTTTGCAGTAATGGAATGAGCCACTAAGGCTCAGTGTTAAAACTTTCCATATTCATAACCTTTATGAATTATACAGAGGAACTACCACAATAGTGCAGTTTGCAGATGATGTACACAACCACCTTGCAAACACTACTTATCTCTAGGCAATACTAAGTTACAAAAATAGCAGGAAACTTTATTATGGCTATATTGGGTGAATCCTTATGGACTGGATCTCAGTAAATAAATGCTACATTTGCTGTTTACTGCTGGTGACAAAGTTCTGGTCACTGAGCAGTACTATTTCAGTGTAAGGCTGCCAACATGGACATTATGCAAGTAGTAAGAACAGAAACAGTACTGTGTAGTACAAGTGCTTCTCTTTCCTTGTATTTCATTATTTATGGCTTTCTTAACCATTGTAGAACACTGATCTACATGGACCATTTTCATGTTAAGCATGGGTGAACATTTACACTAAAAAGGAGATATACATACAAAAGAAAACATGTATACACAATATAAATCAGATTACATGTAGCATAGTATATGAAAGGAACAGAGTACACTACTGAATATTATAGTAGCTGTAACATTTAACATAGGAAGATCTGAACAACACTGGATCAATAGGAATGTACATCCAGAGAGAGGGGTCTCAGCACAAGCTAAATCTTTGGGCTTTCACTAAGTGGAGGTTGTGATCTTAAGTGATCAAGTTAGTCTGATAGGGTACAGACATTACAATTTGTTGGATCATTTATATTTTACTTATATAGAAAGATTAGTTGGTTTAGTTCATTTACAGAACTTGAAGGTGATATGGGCTGAGAGGTGGAGAGAAGTCTGTCCCTTTGCAAAAAAGTGTATGTATCTGTGTTTTTTGTTGTACTCTCTCAGGCAATGTGTGCATTTGCTTGAGTTTTTAGTGTGGGTATGTGGCAATTTTATCATAATACAATTAATAAGAATTCTGATTTGTGTGGTCAATTGATGAATGGCTACAATGTTCAGAGATGTGATAACTTAAATCATGGTTGAGTTCCTTGAATTGCTTCAGCTTTACAGTCATAGTGTTGGTTATAGGACTGCACCTTAATGCTACAAGGAAAATGTATACGTTCTATAACTGCTAGGTATTAGTATTTATATCGGTGTCATGTCTAAACTCCACATAACATTTTGACTGAAACCAAAACAGTTAGGCACACTTTGGAGTCTAACCATTCCATCTACCCTTTGTGTGGCAAACTGCAGCAATATACTTCTATCACACTTTGTACACAGCATACATGCTCATTAACCCAAAGTTACCACTAATGCACAAGCCTGGATTAAGATACAGAATTGCCAAACTTCCTCCTTGTCTTCATGAAGAATTAAAAACATTTCCTTTTACTATGTAGCCAACAATGGGCTTGGATTTGGAAGCTACAACACTTTTACACCACTTAATTTTACAATTCAGTAACAGACACAACAAGCAGACCAGAAATGGGCAACACACTATGACAGTATAAACCTCAGCAAGTACCCTGATTTTGTCTGTGTCATCTCATACATATCCACAAATAGGTGTGAAAATACACGTTATTCAAAACTATGCAAAGAAACTTTGGAATACACCTTTCTTTAGAATAATCTAAAGAAATGTATTTCAAAGAGCAAATGTGTTAGGTATGCTGGCATTTTACATATGTTTTACTGGTCTATTTTTATGAATGCATAATACATTTTGTTATTTTATTCAAATTTGTCAAAAGGAGTAGATTACTGGTCCCATACAATATTTACAAATTAAGCAGAAAACAGAAAAAGCCTTTGTGAGGCTACACACATTATATAAATGGTGAAACTAATCAGTAGAGTTTGGAAATATTCACAGTTTACACCATTTACTAGAGCAGAATTCAACAGTATAAGTAACCAAAATATATAGATTATTCTAAAACATGAACATGTATACCACTTGGATGAAGACTTTTATGAAATATATTTTTATTTAATGAAAGGGAATGGGATATCATTATAAACTGCTCATAGGTGTTTATTAGGCTAAAGACCACAAGGGCCTTTTTTAATCCCAGCCATGCATCCCAAATCTCTGACAAGTTCAGGTAGCCTTGAGAAGTGTAAGCAGGGATCTGGGAGATGAAACATTTACAAGCAGCGGCCTGGGAGGTGAACCATTTATAAGTTGCCTGTGTCCATCAGAGACATAGGTGCCAAACCAGGGATGGATTTCCTGTTCCCCATCCAATTGTCCAAGATACACTTGAATTGGGTTAGGGAGGAACTCTGCTTCACATGGATGGGGAGCCTATTCCAGAAAAGGGGAAGTCTCTGGTATAAATACCGGTCTATACAGCAGGTCTTATTTATATCACAGGAAAGGTTTATGTCTTTAGAATGGGTAATTCTGGTGCTGTTTGTTTTGTGGATATGCAGGAGGTCCGGAATGGGGTCTAACAGTGCCCTGTATGCCAAACATAGATCTCCCCTCAACAGTCTGTAAGAGACAGAATGCAGGGATAGGGCCTTGAGGCAGCCTGTACAGGACATTTTACTTACATCCTGTATTCTTTTAGTGAAGAATCTATGTGTTGGACAAGTTGTGTAACACAGAATGATTTCTTCACTACTGTAGACATCTGATGGTCAAAGGCTAGATTACTGTCTCTACTGGGTCACCTCTAATTACCAGGGATAGATAACTTCCCAAAGGATACTATTATGCATTTCTTGGTATTTAGTTTTAGTCCATGGCTCTGACACCAGTTGTAATTCAATGACAGCTCCTAATTTGCAATCATCTGCAAATTTAGTCAGCCAGAGACCACTGACATTGGCCTTGACTTCTGAGAAGTAAATGCCAAAAAGGAGGGGTCCAAGGACTGATCTCTTTGTAGAGGTGGACTCCCCAATTCTAACTTTCTGGGTCCTAGGTGTCAAATGGCCATCCAACCAGGTGGCACATGGGTTTGTATTATTGTTATTAGTAATTAGATATGAAGTATAATCATCACTTACATTTGTAGCTCTCAGTTTTTCTATATAAAATAATTAATGAAGCAGACAGATACCTGCATGTCTAATTATGTCTAATGGTTTGTTTTACTTGTGCTTCAATCCCTTTTCTTAGGAATCCAGTAACAAAAAAAAAAAATACAAAAGCCCATCTACAAAATGAAGCAAGCCACTTGCAGGTTGTAAACCACAGGAAAATAATTTAATAAAATAGAAGGAATAAAACAAACTGGTTAAGTGCTTTCATCCCTCCAAATCTAGTGGGATTTCAACGGAACCATGAATTTAAGAAAACTTCTTAAATATTAAAGAGGCATCATGTGACTACAGAAAATCTCATTGAAAGTCTCACTGTATTTGAGAATTTCATTGTTCCTTAAAGACAGAGGCACAAAATATTCCCTTCAGTCAGACATTAACTAGTGTTAAACATCTATTAAAATAAATACAAAAAACTTGACATAACAAAATTTGTAAACTTTGTTATATAAAAGCATAATATTGAAAAATACAACCTATACATCTCTGAATATTTTGTCATAAAATTGTACACATATTATAATCTCCTGGCTCTCAACTTTAAAGTAGGTAGAAGTGAAATGTGGTAATCCAAGCCAGGAGGGTTAGGGGCATTTAAACTTTAGCTGCCAAATTAACTATTTTCTAAAAACGTTTCCCAGTCACCTCCCCTTTCATTTTGGGTGACAACCTCTAAAACACCAAAAAGATATAAGCATATTTAAACAGGGAACTTTTCAAAATTTCCTTTAGAAACATCATAATAGTGCTCGTAAATACATTTAAGAAAATATCTGTTTTTCCAACATAAAAAATTCTTACAGCTGGAACAGATAGCAATATATACTATTCCATCAGTGGAACAGCTGTCCTTGACCACTTTCAATCATTGTTTATTAACCATAAGGGAGTCTCCTTCAAAAATATAGAAGCACTTACTACAGGCTCCACATTTAATTGTGCCTAAAGAAAGGTTGTGGTTTTTCAAGTATTTACATTTTTTTTCCTGCTTTATAAACAAACCTAGGTTTGTCAGCAACTGAACTATGTAAGTTAAGGTCTACTTTAGATAGATTCCAGTTATTTTTTTCACTGTGGTTTTCATTTCCTGAGAAAAACCATCAAATTTTATAACTAAAGCATTAGTAAAACTGTTATAGGTTTGTTCCTTCACCACTGTCAATGGTTTATTCTAAAGATTTGACCATAGAAAAGGGAAATATTTTGTATGCCAACCTTTTATGATCTCTTATTGTATAATGTTAAGCAAGTAATGTGGGCACCCCATTTCTAGAAACATGTCGGCCATCTTGTGACATTCTAACAAGAATTAATCAAAAGTAGAACATATTCTATCTGCCCCAAGTTGTCCTTTGAACACACTTTTTACTACTATAGGTGTGATAACTTTGTCTTCTCCATCCACCCAAAGTAAAAACAAATCATCCAGGTATCCAAAATAACATGTCCAACAACTTGAGTATGGGGAGTCTAAAATACACCATTTCTCCTATGTGTACATCACCAGATTTGTATAAACTGGGGCACACGCAGTGCCCACAACAACCCCCTGCACCTGCTTTAAAGATTCATCCTGCATCACCCTGATAGAGTGGTTGTTTCTCATGTATTAACTGGACGCTCTTCTTCTAGAGGTTTTTAATACAGACCCTTGTTTGGTAATACATAGGAAAGTTGTTTCTTATGAAGGGTTCAAAAATATCAATTACAGTGACCTTCATATCACTGTTGATTATTTTTCACTTTAAGGTAAAGGTTTTAAGTTTGTTCCTAATTCTTTACTTGACATTTCAGATGCTTTACTAGAATTTAAACTGTTCACAGGCAAACTGAACCTGTCTATTCAGTTACCTGAACAAACCAGATGAAGCAATACTTCCACCCCCACTATCCTGAGAAAGAAAAGCATTTACAATCCTCCTTTGAGTACTACTACTGGAATTTTGCACCAAAGATCTTTATGACTTTCAAAAGACAAAAAGTGCCTCTAAAAAACTCTTTGGATGAACACAGTACACTTAATAATTTCAGAAACAACCACTCTATCAGGGTGATGAAACCAGCTAAGGGGGGTGAGGTTGTTATAGAAGATAAAATTGACTATGCAAGTAAGATTCATACCATGTTGCACGATACTGCCAAATACAACAGTTTTTAAAAAATAAATTAATATAGCCTACAGGAAGATAGATATGTTTTTAGGAGATTGTTCGACTCAAGGCATGGTTACTTACAAGATCTACAATTTTCTTTTTATTAAGAACCCCCTTATACCGGCCATTTTTGGTATCCTAAAAGTGCACAGAAATGTTGATAACCCTGTTTATAGGTTGCTAGTGTCTGCTAATGTTCTAAAACTTAGCAGTAAGCAATAATGTTGACCAGACTCAATGTGTTAGATGGCACCCAACACATTTTAAAGGATTCTTGGGATTTTCTTAGCAAGTTGAAACATGACTTGTACAGTGATGACAATACGTTTTTAACAGTGGATGTGTTTGATTCATTTTCATCAATTCCCCCATAAGATGGGCTCGGACGTTTTCCATTCAGCATTTTTAGAGCTTGAACAAGTAGATTACCACTCTATTAGGTTACTTATGGACCTCTTGGAACTTGTACTTGCTAATAACTTTATGTGCCCCAATTTATGCAAATCTGGTGATGTACATACAGGAGAAACAGTATATTTTAGACTCTCTGTACTCAAATTGTTGGACATGTTATTTTAGATACCCGGATGATTTGTTCTTTATTTAGGTGGATGGAGAAGACATACTTGGTTTTATTGAATTTTTAATCACTACCACTACACTTTTAAAATTTATTTTCATTTTGATAAACACTTGCGTAATTACCTGGATGTTTCCATTTAAAAAAAAAAAATAATTTGCTAAAAAAATTGAAGTTTACTATTTACAGGAAAGAAATTTTTTAACACCTATCTGCACTATAAAATTTGTCACCCTATAGAAAGTGTGTTCAAAGGACAACTTTTCAGAGTGGCTAACGTGTTCTACTTTAGAATCATCCTTGTTAGAATGCCATAAGAGTCAAAAAGCTAATAAAACAGAACAAATTCCAATACTACCAGTCTGCCCTAGACTCCTCACAACATAGCCCCAAACAATTCTGATCTTCCATAAACTCCATCCTCCACCCAGGTAAAGTCAGTACCCCTCCTCCTAACATCCCTCACTCCTCAGAAAATATTGCTACCTAATTCAACACACACTTCACCCAAACCATACTATCACTAGCTAAACAACACAACCCCCCTCCCCTCCAACCCACACATTCAACTAGTAATCTCCCCACTGCCTTCTCTTTTTCTCCTGTACCTACCTCCAACATAAAAAAACTCTTAACTAAACTTAAACCCACCAAATTAGCAGCAGACAACCTCCCAAGTGAATACCTACAAATCGCAGCTGATGCTCTGGCCTACCCAGTATCCATCTTGATTAACCGATCTCTGTCAGAAAGTTACGTTCCCACATTGTGGAAAGTCTCACATATAATTCCCATCCACAAAGGCGGACCCTCTGCAGAACTAATCAATTACCGCCCCATAGCTATTCTCTCTCCACTCTCCAAAATACTAGAGAGATGCATACACTCTCAGGTCTCACACTACCTCCTTACTAACAACCTCCTTTCCAGTACTCAGCATGGTTTCTGACCAAACCATAGCACCACCACTGCCTTACTCTCCTTTACTAACACTATCCTTCAGCATAAAAACAATGGCTATCTCTCCTCTGCTACTTTCCTAGACCTATCTAAAGCATCTGACATGGTCCCACACAAACAACTTATCTCTGTCCTCAATAACCTATCCTTCTCACAATCAGACACCAACTGGTTTCAGAGTTACCTGTCTGACCGCCAACAATCCGTTGTATGGCAGAATGACATATCTCCCCAACTACCTGTCTCCATAGGGGTTCCCCAGGGATCCATCCTTGGACCCCTACTTTTCTCTGTTTACACCAATAATCTAGCCTGTGCCACCAAACATGGCACACTCATCCAATACGCAGATGACTCAACCATCATCTGCTCAGCCCAGTCCCTACCCAAACTGCAAAAAGTCACACAGGAAGCCTTTTCCTCTGTTGAAACATGGTTATCCAATGCCCAATTAATGCTCAACCCAAACAAAACTAAACTACTCATCTTCCAACCCACCAAACATACTCAAAACAACTCTCACTTTAACATCACAGCAAAAGACAACACCACTATATACCCAACTGAACACACCAAATTGCTAGGAGTGGAAATAGACAATAAACTAAGATTTGACATTCACATATCCATGACCATAAAAAAGTCCACAAAAAACTAGGAGCATTATACAGAAATAAACAATTTCTCACCAAAGCAGCAAAGATTTCAATAGCAAATTCCCACCTTATCTCCACCCTACTTTATGCCTCTCCAGTATATACCAACCTAAGGCAATGTGATCTAAGCAAGCTAGAGACCTGCTACAACAAAATCGCCAAATTCGCCACAGGGGCATCCTACCATAGTCACCACTGAATCTCACTTGCTGAACTGGGCTGGCTTGAACTCTCTCACCTCCTTCAGTGGTATCAACTCTCACTCGCCCACAAACTAGTAAACCATCCACTAAATGTCCCATCCCTCCAGAATCTACTCCAACCCTATCGCACCACCAGACCACTAAGATCCAGTAACAAATCACTTGCAGATCACTAAAGCCAATAACTCTGCTGGTGAAGCACTATTCTCTTGCGCCATAGCCAAATTATGGAACTCACTCCCACCCACAATTACCTCCATACCATCATGCACCCACTTCAAAACTTTACTAAAAGCGCACCTAAAAACATGCTGGCTATGCCCTTGCAACTCCCACTCTAATATCACCCACCCCATCCAACTGCTACCTTTCTTTCACCTCCACTAACTACCTTGATGATAGCAAGCTCAGATGCTCATAAGCCTAGTACTTATTATACAGCAGGAACTTCTCATTGCTACATTTGTTAATGCCTGTTATGTACTTCACAGATAAAGATTCTAGTTGTCTACTGATGTACTATGTTCTTCATCTGTAAATATGTTGTAAGTAATTTCTATGTTAAATTGTTAATTGCTATGTAATCCAATGTAACTGATGTCTGTTTATTTTACTGTGGAGCTTTTCTCCCCGGGCCTCTGCTGAAAATGGAGCCACGTCCAGTCGGACACTCCCGGTCAACAAATTTAAATAAATAAATAATAAGATGACCAACATGTTTTTCAAAGGCAGCACCCACATAACTTGCTTAACATTATATGATCAGATACCACAAAAGGTTGGTGCACATAATACCTCCCTCTTCTAGGATCATACCTCTTGAATACACCATTGACAATGGTGAAGGAACAAACTTATAACAGTTTTACTAAAGCTTTACACAATTTTGATGGTTTCCCTCAGGAAATAAAAACCATAGTAAAAAAGAATTGGAATCTATTTAAAGCAGACCCTGACTTACACAGTTTGTCACCACCAAACATAGTTTTATTTATAAAACAGGAAAAAATGAAAATGCTTATACAACCTTCCTTTACACACACGTAAATGTGGAGCCTGTAATCAGTGCGCCTACATTTTTGAAGGAGGCACCCTTGTGGTTAAAGAACAAAGATTGAAAGTGGTCAAGGGCAACTGTTCCTCTAAAGGAATAGTATATATTACTATCTGTTCCAGCTGTAACAATTTTTATGTTGGAAAAATAGAAAAGATGTTTTTTCTAAATGTATTTATGAGCACTAATGTGATACTTCTAAAGGAAATTTGAAAAGTTCCCTTTTTAAATGTATAAATTACAAAAAAATTCCTTTTTGATGTATTAGAGGTTGCCACCCAAAATGAAAGGGGAGGTGACTGGAAAATGTTTTTAGAAAACACAGTGTTAAATCTGGCAGCTAGTAAAATGCCTCTAACCCTCCTGGCTTGAATGATCACATCTCACTTCTACCTACTTTAAAGTTGAGAGCCATGAGATTATAATATGTGTGTATAATTTTATGACGACGTATTCATATAGATGCGTAGATTTTATCTTTCAATATTATGCTTTTATATAAAGTTTACAAAATGTATATGTTTTATAAGTTTTTTGCATTACTTTATTTAATAGATGATTAACACTAGTTACATCTGACTGAAAGGAATATTATTTGTGCCTATGTCTTTAACGGACAACGAGATTCTCAAATTCAATGAGATTTTCTGTAGTCACATAGGATCATAGGAAATAGAAACCTCAGTCAGCACCTGTTACCCCTGTCAATGAGGGACAGAGGTGGAACCCCTGGGACACATTTGTGGCTTCCCATCCACTCATCATGGTTGCGTTTGAAGAGGGTCAGCGAAGTGATCTGTTTGATGTGTATGGAAAGTCTATTCCAGAGATGGGGCAACCTCTGGAGACAAACTTGTCTCTTCAGCAGGTTTTGTTGATGTTGCATATTAGATTCAGGCCTTTTGAGTGGGTAGTGCATGATGTATCTTTACTATTAAAGAAGTTTGCTTGTTACATTCATGGTTCTTATGAAGTTCCATTAGATGTGGAGGGATGAAAGTGCATAACCAGTTTGCTTTATTCCTTCCATTTTATTAAATTATTCTCATGTGGTTTACAACCTGCTAGTGGATTGCTTCATTTTGTACAAAGGCTTTTGTGTTTGGCAGACTACACTTTGTCAGACATTCTTTCTGGTTTTCCTGGTTTTATATTGGCTGCATGGACACACATTCCTCTGGTTTGATTTTAGGAGGCCAGTCCAACTTAGTGTACTTTGCTATGTTATTAGTTGATTTTAAATTATTAGTACAAAGTGCTACAGATTATTTCTGTATATGTCCCAGATTCTGGAGGCAAGAAAGAGGTTGAGACTTATAACGCTGGAGGTTGGTATAATGGAGGGCAGCTAGCCTAGTACTTCTCTATGAACCTATAATGTCCACAAATTTCACTGAAAATTTAGTGCCTATTTCTCAAATGTCTCTGATTTTGCCTCATTATGTTTTAACATGTCACTACAAAAATGTTCCATTTTTTTCAGATAAATCACTGAATACTACAGTTAGATATTAAATGCCTCATATTTCTTATTCTTCGGAACATACACTGTTATTGGAAACCTATTGTTCTATTAACTTGTATATGATTTAAGAGTAATAATTAAAAAAATTGTCCCTGATTTCATAACCAGACCCATAATAATGTGACTTGAGCAGCTGCCTGGGGGGGGCCCTGCCTTCACCTTAAAAAACAACCTATCTGCTCTGATGGAGATTCCTATTACAGCACATCAGCACAGGAGCTTTGTTCTGCCCTCTTGGAAGGATTTCAGTATCAGTACAGGAGAGGAAGCACTTCAGAATCAGGACAGGGGGGTGACAGAACAGAGAGATTTGCTTGTATGGGAGATTTGATTTGTTTGCACAGCACACAAAATCTGTTGCGTGGAGTTTTGTTTCAGTATGCCCAGGATGATTCTGCCTCCAGAAAACTTCCCTCAAGGATATTACAGAAACTACAGGTAAATCACTGGAGATTACTATTAGACAGTAGTACCAATCATTATACAGTCATTATTCTTGCTCACGAAATACAAATACTTTATTCATTTTTATTCACCAAGACCCAGGAGCACTCTCAGGTTAAATAACTCACTCAGTCACACAGTAGGCAAATGGAGCTATAAACATTTAAAACCCTGTACCCCTGACTATGGGAATCATCTCATTAAGAGTTTAAATCCCAGATCTCCTTTAATTTCGTCATATTCTGATAAATCACTAAGGATAACAGTTCATGAATAACACTAGTCACTAGATTTTCATAGTTGTTCAGAAAATGTATTTCAAGTTTGGCATTGCTTGCCACCTAAGGCTCCAAACTATTAACACACTGCTTCCTGTACTCAAATGTTCAGTGTCTGAATCCTTCCACCTACATTTGCACTTGAGCAAGTCACTCAGGCAGTGCTCCTGGGTCAGTTCTGAGAAGAAACACTTTGCACAAGTGAGTTTACCTTATTAGAGATTAATGAAAATGGCATCTAAAACTGGGCCTTTGTCCTCTCATTATTTTTGGCTATCCATTTGTTAAAATGTCTCTCTCTCTGGCAAAGTGTTATGGATTCTGGTCATTAAATAATGACAAGTATGAGTTTCAACTTTGTATCCTTCAGAAAATGTTCAATAATCCAAAGTGTTTATTCTGGCAACTCTCCAAGTATACAAGAGAAACATTTTAAAATCTATGCTTGATTTTTGAATCCATCTATAATTTGAGTTGAGTAGAGAGGTCAGAGGAAGGTTACAATGGGCACCGTTCTATTGCTTTGACAGCAGAGAGTGAAGCTAAGTTTTGGGGCCATTTTTATGAGTATATTTATTCACTTGTTCTCAAGCAGATAACTGAGGTGTACACTCATGCATGTGGCTATAAATGATGGTTACATGTGTGTGCATATAAATACTAGGTTCCTGCAACCCATAGTAGTTATGGTGTAAAGGAAGTAATTGATTCTAGTAAACAGGAATGTCATCATATGAGCCATATTCTTTGGTAACAATCCTTGCTTCCTTGTTTTGTTGACTGTTGATAGTATGCATCTGTCTGTTAATAAAGTGGGCAGCATGAAGTCTACAAGTGTAATGTTAAATTAATTGTGAAGAATATTTTAATTAGTGTGTGAAATGCACTGTGTTGGGCTACAACTGTCTCCCTGGTACTTAGTACAGCTGAGCAAGGCTACGAGCTGCTTCTGTATCTAGTGGACTGTCCCAAGCTGATAGCAAATGTATTGTACATTTGTCTTATGAATTCCTGTGCCCTTTACATAGAAGATAACTAGTGCCTTACTATATGCGATTTGGCTGAGTCCTAGCACATGCCTTTTAGTTTAATGGTTTGCCAAACGTATTTTCAACAAATTGGAGTTTCAAGGGGACAGACAGTGGTTTACTGTTGCTCATGACAAGTCCATTTTCAGTGTGAGACATTTGCTTTGCTTTATCAAATATCTGTCAGTGTTTTTGCTATAAAATCTGAAACAATACTTGTAAATTAAATCCAAATAGTTGTGGTCATTGTAAAAATAATGGGATAGTGGCATGGTTGCAGAATGAGGCAGTCTATTACCCTGCCTAGAGTCCCATTTAACTATTACCTGGATCAGCCTGAGTTGGGCCCTTATCTACCAATTATTATTTAGCTATGCAAGCATTTATTGAGCAAAGAAGTTGAGAGCTGGGTGTAAGCAGTAACTACTAGATGACATTTATGTATTTATTTAAACAATTTCTTAACTGGAATAGAGCACTGATACCACTGGACCAATTTCAGTCTCAGCTTGGAATGTAAATATACATAAAGTGGAAAAAAATAAAAATGTATACAATTAAAGAGCAAGCTAAAATGAAGGAATAGTTAATATACAATAGAAAAAAATATTTAATAAGGTAGTCAGCAGAAACCACTGTGTACAGTATTTACAACAGTTAAAGTAATGGCATGTTAGGAAATAGAACAGATACTACAGTGAAAATGATAGGCAGTAAGTGTCAGAGATTAGCACGACTATGCTATGTGACCTGAATCACAGCATTAACATTTCACAGCACAAGCTGCTTGTAAAGTTGTGCCCAAAAGAATGATTAGTTAGACAGGTCTTTAAATTCTGAGGAAAGATCCCTCCAGAGCTTAGGTCCAAGTGTAAAAAGGGAGTGGTTGGAGCACCGAAGTCTGTTGTTAGGTGTTTGCAAGAAGAGGCCATGAGTAGCTATGAGATCTAAAGTTATATGATGAAGGCTGTCTAAGTTAAGCTAGAGGAAAGAGAAGAGAATGAGTTTTCTCTCAGAGAGCCAGAAACATTTGGGAGCCAAGGAGTAGATTGGAGAATTGCTTAACCAGCAGACAGCTGGTTTTGGCTAGTGTAAGACAGTGGTGTCCATACTTTGGGGAAGGGGTAATGAAGTGGCAGATGGACTTGGAGACTGTTTGGATGGTGGTAGAGTTTCTTTTGGAGGCAGATGCTACAAGAGGTAGCCAGTACTCAAGATGAGCAAGAAAAATCCCTTTGCTAATAGCATTTGTTGCTGGATGTGAGAAGAAAGACATTTTGTTGGCCCAGAAGAGTAGAGGGTTATCTTTTTCCAGCTGTTTTTGAGATGGAAGTTAAGTGAAGGTTCAAGCCAGACTCTTAGGTATGAATGAAAAACAGGAAAGCATGTAGGTGGACCCCCAAATCAACTTTATTTAGTGCTTTTGTCGGTGTTTGCCTCTTGACTTCATCAGAATAATCACCATTTTAAAAACACTTGAATATATACATTTTTAAATGATCACATGATCACTTAAGTGAAATCTGACAGGCGTTATGACTCAGTCACTTCAAACAATTAAATAAAGTAATTCAGTTAAAATATACAGAAAGCCGGGTAAAAGCAACCAACTAACTAAAGTTAAAAACAAATCACAATTTGTGCACTTCCCTATCTACATTGTGAATCAGAACTTGATGTTGCAAATTACTCAAAATCCATGACATAACTAGAGCTAAAACCAAATGTTATAAATGAAACTCAGACTTCAACTTCAAGTAACTAGAAATCGATTCCACGTCGTTTAAACCAGGTTTTTGTGTGGCATTACATCTAAGCTGCTATAAAAGCTCTCTATATTCAAGGAACCAAGCTATAGGTTCCCCCCCCCCCCCACCCCACTAATGTCATCTTAATAAACCTGTTCCAACACTGAAAACTTGAATTGATGACCGGGAAACTCCATAATATGCCTTGCTAAGGCATTTTTCAAATTACCTTTCCTGATGTCATAAGTGTGCTGGTAAATACGCTTATTGAGACTGTTAATTGTTTTGCCAATATAAAATTGGTCACAATAGTCACACACTGCAATGAAAATCAAACTTTTACTCTGACAGTTAAATTTCCTGTTTAAGAACACCTTCCCATAACCCTTGATGTTAATATTGTCAGTTTCAAGTATATTCGGACATTGTGGGCAATGTCCACATTTTCTCATTTGTCCATCTTTCCTTTCAGTTCTATTTCTTTCTAAAAGGTTTTTCATGCAAGAATCTTTCCTATATACCACCAAGGGCATCTCTCCAAATTTTTCTTTGCAGTTTTCATCTGCAACTAGTATGGCACAATTATTGTGTAAGACCTCTCTGATTTCAAAAAATAAGGGGTTGAAGGTTAACACCATAGCATCCAAAAAACATTTTCTATGTCCTATCTGGTTTGCAATGGATATAATAGTACTTTCCCCTTGGCTGTTACCCCCATGAGAAGCCCCTAGTAGTGAGAAAAATGTTGGCTTGCCCTTTTCCTTCTAACGTCTTCCAATATTGGGTCTAGGAAAGGGGTGGGGGTACCCTCTTCTAACAAATGTCCTTAACTTGTCCATCTCGACAAGAAAAGTGTGGTAGTCACTAATCATTCTTGCCAGTCTAACACCCTGTCCTTTGACCAATGATGATTTTTAGTGCATAGGATGACATCTTTCAAAATGTAGTAGGGTGTTAGAAAAGGTGGGTTTCCTATATAGGGTTGAGACAAACCTATGTTCGATGGTGTCTTTGTGTATAGAAATGTCCAAAAAATGAATAACTTCTGTGTTGACTTCCATGGTGAACTTTAAAAACCCTGAACTAATGTTCAAATATTCAAAAACTGGTATAATTGCTCACTAGTACCACTCCAAAAAAATCAATAAATCATCAAGGTATCTACCATAGAAGGTACAGAACTGAAATAGTTCATGTTGAAAAACCTTGTTGATTTCCCATTCCAATAAGACTGTTTGGACATTTCTATACACAAAGACACCTTCAAACATAGATTTCTCTCAAATCTATATAGGAAACCCACCTTTTCTAACACCCTACTACATTTTGAAAGATGTCATCCTATGCACCAAAAATCATCACTGGTCAAAGGACAGGGTGTTAAGACTGGCAAGAATGATTAGTGACTACCACACTTTTCTTGTCAAGATGGACAAGTTAAGGATAATGTTTGTTAGAAGAGAGTACCCCACCCCTTTCCTAGACCCAATATTGGAAGACGTTAGAAGGAAAAGGGCAAGCCGACATTTTTTCTCACTACTAGGGGGTTCTCATGGGGGTAACAGCCAAGGGGAAAGTACTATTATATCCATTGCAAACCAGACAGGACATAGAAAAAGTTTTTTGGATGCTATGGTGTTAACCTTCAACCCTTTATTTTTTTAAACTAAAGAGGTCCTACACAATAATTGTGCCATACTAGTTGCAGATGAAAACTGCAAAGAAAAATTTGGAGAGAAGCCCTCGGTGGTATATAGGAAAGATTCTTGCATGAAAAACCTTTTAGAAAGAAATAGAACTGAAAGGAAAAATGGACAAATAAGGAAACGTGGACATTGTCCACAATGTCCGTATATTCTTGAAACTGACAATATTAATATCAAGGGTTACGGGAAGGTGTACTTAAACAGGAACTTTAACTGTCAGACTAAAAGTTTGGTTTACATTGCAGTGTGTGACTATTGTGACCAATTTCATATTGGCAAAACAATTAGTCTCAATAAGCGTATTTACCAGCACACTTATGACATCAGGAAAGGTAATCTGAAAAATGCCTTAGCAAGGCATATTATTAAGTTTCTGGGACATCAATTCAAGTTTTCAGTCTTGGAACAGGTTTATAAAGATGACCTTAGTAGGGGGGGACCTATAGATTGGTTCCTCGAATATAGAGAGCTTTTATGGCAGCTTAGATGTAATGCCACACAAAAACCTGGTTTAAATGACACTGTATCAATTTCTAGTTACTTGAAGTTGAAGTCTGAGTTTCATATATAACATTTGGTTTTAGCTCTAGTTATGTCATGGATTTTGAGTAATTTGTAACATCAAGTTCTGATTCAAAATGTAGATAGGGAAGTGCACAAATTGTGATTTGTTTTTAACTGTAGTTAGTTGGTTGCTTTTACCTGGCTTTCTGTATATTTTAACTGAATTACTTTAATTGTTTGAAGTGACTGAGGCATAAAGCCAATCAGATTTCACTTAAGTGATCATGTGATCGTTTAAAAATGTATATATTCAAGTGTTTTTAAAATAATGATTATTCTGATGAAGTCAAGAGGCTAACGCTAACGAAAGCACTAAATAAAGTTGATTTGGGGGTCCACCTGCATGCTTTCCTGTTTTTTGTTCATTTCTTGGTTTTCTGTTTGTGTGGATTCAGACTCTTAGGTATCTGAAAAGCTCAATGCTATTGTTAAGATGGTCAAGAGTGAGAAGTGAGTTGGGGTACCTTTGCCTTTTCAGTTCCAAGCCAGTTAATGAGGGAGAGGAAATCTTTTTGCAGATCATGTGAGTGGGTTGTATAGTTGGAGCAGAAGATAATCATGTCATCAGCATATAGTAAGACTGGACGTTTAGGAAGGGTGAGTGCAAGCTTATTTATTAAAAAAAGAGAGAGAGAGAAGAAGAAGAGGGGCCAGTATGGAGCTTTGAGGGACTCCTTTAAGTAAGGGACTGGTGGCTAATGTACTGTTAAAATTTACTGAGAAATGTCAGTTAGATGGGTAATTTTGGAACCAAAGAAACATGTCAGGGCTAATCTCAAAGTCAGTGAAAAGGTTAAATACACTGGGTAGGCAACCAGGTCAAAGGTTCTGGTAAAGTCTATAAATATGTCTCCATTAAGGAGAACTTTATCCCTAGCTAATGTGATCAGTAAGAGAGAAGGCAGTATTAACTTATGTGGTGTGAAAGTTGTTTAGGACAGTTTTTATAAGATTTTCCTAATGGCTGGGAGGATGGAGATCGGGCTGTAGTCACTAGGTAGCTTGGATTTATGATTTTTGGGGAACAGTTATGATTTTTGCTGTTTTACACACATTGTGCATAAAGTTTTGAGTTAAGCAAAGGTTGTAGATGTGTAGCAGAGGATTAACAACGTATTCCCTATATTGGAATATGAACCGGGGGAGATGGTGTCTATCCCTGCAGGCGAGTCAAGTTTTAGACTTTTATGGAGAAGTATATATTTAGTTATGATCCTTTTAAAGTAGTAGAGGGGAGGTGAGGGAAAGGTGTGAAGCATGTGAGCTGATGGAGGGAGGTGGAGAAGTGAGTGCTAACGTCTGAGGATGAGGGGGAAGAGGACGAAGAGTGAGCACCGGGAGGAGTTTTATGACTCATTAGCCAGTTGACCTCTGCCCAGAATGGTTTAGGATACTGAAAAAGGTTTGACTGATGTGTTCTTATATGATGCTCTTATGAAAGCTGCTTGTCTGGCCAGGTGTCTGAGGATGGTGTAGTGTTGTCTAGGAGGAGGAGTTTGGTCAGACTTCCAGATGTGCCATGCTTTGTGTATGAAAGATAGGAAGGTTTTGAGTTTGTAAGTAAACCAAGTGTTTTTCTTTCAGTTTGCACAGTTTTATGACTACAGGGAAAAATAAATCTTGTAGATTATAGAGAGGTTGGGTGAAAAGTGGACAGCAATGTTAGGGTCTGAAGAGAACAATATGTGGGACTAGCTGGGAGAGGATATACATGTTTTTAGCTTGATAATGTTTACTTGAGATCTATGTTGGAATGTAATGAGTTTTGGAGAGGACATTTCGTAATCAAGGTAGATGATGAAGCTTACAGGGCAGTGATCACTTAGGCTGAGAGGGTGGATAGAAATATGAGAGGTAAGTAAGGGGTTGTCTGTAATTTTTAGATCGAGCAATGACTGATGTCTCATCATTCTCACTGCTACAGTAGCCTATGGGTTGTATCTGGCCAATGACAGAGCACCAAATAAGCACCCCAAAGCTCTAACACCCTCCCACACAATCACTCTGGCTGCCTATAGGCTATACTCGTTTAGAGGGAAGGATAAGAAACAGCCAAAGTGACTAAAACTCTTCAGTACTTTCTTGATGTCTCATGTAGATGGCACCTCTGAAACTTTTCTGGTGTAGCAGTCAGCTAAGGTTTCCTGTCAGACAAGATAAGACCCCTTTCAGGTACCCCTTCCCAATTTAAAAATTGTACTTTGAATTTTTTTTTCTGGTAAATAGTAGTATGTTACTTTAAGAATACTGGATTTTAAGGCACCTTACCTTTATTGTTTCTCTAGGGACTGCTTTCTAGGATTTGGTTGTCATTTAGTGTCCTACAGTTAGATTTAAATGTACTTTTTTATTTTTTAAGCATTTTTGGATAGTCAGAAAGTATTTTTTCTGATAGCATGATGGGATTATATGTGAATGCTTCTGCTTACACCTGGGTTACTTAGATTTTCTGCTATTTTACAGGGCAGTTAATTTACTTATTTCTATCTTGTAACAGGGAATTTTTGTGTGCTGTTTCTATTATTTTGTTATGGGGTAAATTTGACAGGACTGAAAGGATTGTATGCTGTTATGCTTACTAATAACAATGTACCTGTCAGACTCATTCAAGCATGCCTTACTGGCAAACAAGCTTCTCCCCTGGTTACAGCATGGATACTTACCCCATTCCAGATGGTCCTTCTCCTAATGTACCTAAAAAGAAAAAACAATTGAAACAGGAGTCTGTGCCTCCTGTGCCTTAGCCAAAAGTGGGCAAGTCTGCAGTGGCCACTTACCTATTTCCCTGAATCACTCTGGTGTAGCTGCCAATATAGGCAGCGAGAGTCGCATCCTCTGCACCTCTTAAAGTGCTTTGCTTAGGCATGGGAGAACTACCCACTTCGAGTAAGGAAGAAACTTGAAGAGGATATTTTCGATGTGCCCAGGAAAAGAGACCTTTTGTTTTGGATGGTATACTACCCCCAATCATTCACCGCTTAGGGACGTACCTAGAAAAAAAACCCAGAAAGTTCATCACACTGAACATAAAGAAATACTTCCTGTCTATAAACATGGTGTTATTACCCTTAGCCAGGTGTTTCACAGTATGCTGCTCCTCCTTCTAAGAAACAGGATGAGTTTTCTAATGACTCGGACATTGATGGAGACAGGGGCAGCTTACCCCAGGAGTCTACAGTACAAGACTCTGATTCTATCAAGATCGAAGTGGTATCTGTACAAACCTTCTCCTTTTCTGAGACTATTTCCAGAATGAGGGACATTTTTCATGGGAACAGGCAGATGTTTCCCCAAAGCTGGGCAGATACTATTTACTTGAACAAGGAACTCCTATTTCTGCATCCATTCCTCCTATTTTGCCTGCTTTGGAGTACACATTAACTCATTAACTCTGAGTGATGCCTCCATGTGCATCTGCAGTTAACTCCTACTGATGCCTCTAGATGTCAAATATTGCTTCTTCATATTTGCTTCAATAATTCCAAATCCATGCTGTGTTCAAGGTTATTTCATCTTAAAAGTGTACACAATGTTAAACCCAGCTGCATTAATATTTGACCTCGGTTATTTCATCTTAAAGCATACACAATGTTAAACTCAGCTGCATTAATATTTGACCTCTGTCTAGTGCAGGTAAAGAGACATCAACTGCTGTTTTTAAGATATTAATTTATATAGATATAATTTTCAGATTTTTCTAAATATCTGAACAACTAAGTAAAAGACACAGAACTCCTAAGCCTCATATGAAAGCTCTCAGATAGTTGAATAAAATGCTGCTGACAGTATGTGTGTAACTTGAGTGGCAGTTGAGATATTGTAAGCTGTTTACAAAATATTACAAATGTAATAATTACTTTGTTTACTGTGACTTATAAAATCTGCGGTGGTGGTGCTGCGGTAGCATTGTCGCCTCACAGTAAGATGTTGTCCTGTCCGATTCTCAGCTAGAGTGTCTTCTGTGTGGAGACATGCGTGAATGGGCGTAACTTCGTTGAAGGTTGTGCGTCAGGGCCGGCAACTCAGCACGTAAAAATCTACTGCCAATCATTAGTGGTCCAGAGTTCCACTGTGGCGACCCCTAACCGGGAAAAGCTGAAAGACACAACAACTGTGACTTATAAAATTCAGTTTAAGACCTAGAACCTAAAGAATACTACCACTATAAAAAAATAATTTATTCTGAAGTGTTTGCCATTTATACTTCTTACACAACCCCTATGGTTCCAGACATATAAACATTTGTTTGAAATGTGAGGATATAATTTAATTCTGTCAAAAGGCTTAGGCTCCGCCCATTGGAAGTTAGATTGCAAACTTCCTGAGTGCCGTTGGAGTGAATGAGTTAAAAGCTGCATATAATGCTCCCAGTTCTCTCCCATTAGTGCCTAAAAAGCAGATAAATTCTAATAGAAGTTCACATGCAAATAAATGTCTTTATCATTTTACACCGGATCCTACTGCACTCACTCCTACTGCTCAAGCAGTGAAAAAGAACTGTGTCTCCTCCAACCCAGTTCCTGCGGATAAGGAGGTATGTACCTGGACAGACATGGTAAGAGACTTTTTACTTCTGCTCCATTTGCCTTCAGAATTCTGAATTATCAGGACTACATGTAGAAGTGTTCATTTTGAAGTGCGCTAAAAGCTTGGGATAATTTTTATTCACTGATCCCTGAAGGTAGGTTTATGTGAATCAAATTGTCTCTAACTTGTCTCAAGTTTGTGAGCATGTTTTAAAGTGTGTGTGATTGTGCCATGACTGTTTCCTAGGCTTCTGTTTCAGTTACTGTTTTTAGGAAATTTGTTTACGTACATAAGCAAAATTTTTCAGATGACTTAAAATCAGAAACATTAAGGACTCCTGTAGACTCAGAGGTTTTGTTTGTGCCTGCTGCTACTACTCAGGTACGTAAACAACTACGTCCTATTTTCTTCTTTACTTTACAGATCGATTCACCTTCCCGATCATTTTAATCTACAGTTCTTGTTTAACACAACATGTGCTAGTGTGTTTTACATTTGTAGTTTTTCAACATTTTGGATGAACTACGTGAAAATGTATAAAGATCACTAGCATCCTAACACAAGATCCAGCCACGTGCAGTATTTACGAGGGCACGGAAAGCATTATCCATTTGGTAACATATGTCAAGTAAATATGCACAACAACTTTGTATTTTAATGCTTCATCTACAAAAGTAGAGCCTGCTACATCTGAATACTAAATTGCTTATGTGGCATTAAAACATTGTGTAGTGATGATACTGCCATAACATTTCCTGAACTAGATCAGCTATGCAAATCTAGCTAGCAAACAAGTTCAGAGTTACTAAACATGCAGTCCTTGAGACTTTTAAGGAGACTAGCCCAGTTTTCCAATCATTCTAAAGCACTGTCTGGTTAAGTGAGTTGCTCAATGTTGCATAGCAGGTACATGCAGGTGGAAAGATTCAAACCATGCACCCTTCTCACAGAAAGCAGCTCATTAAAAAGTTGAAGCTTTAGTCCCTTGTGCTAACTGCCACAGTAATAGTTTTGTTAACTACAGAAATTCCTCACAATCTGTAGTGCACAGAAGTCTGTATTCACAGTAATATGCAACAATGACTACATAACGGATAACTAAAGATGAGACGGTTTTGATCATCCCTCCAAATAATGCAGGATATATAACAGGACAAATGTCAACACCTTTGCAGCTGCTGAAGGCTGTAAAAAAGGCACTGCAAAATATAGTACTAAAATGCAACGTGTTTAAAATGTATTACACAATCTAGCCCTATTAACGAAGTGATTCATTTATTAGTGGAATGATTAAAGCAAAATAATTAAAGGCAATATAAAAGCTGTAGCAGCTTTTGTTCAACAACCAACTAGTCATGCAAAAATCAGAAACATTACTGCATCCAACATATTGTTTGGGGAGAGGGGCATATATGCTTGCAGGATACCTACATTTAATTTTTCACTTCCCCATGCCATAGCAATATCCCACTACTCAGCTGTCTCCACCCCAAGCCATACTAATATCCCATTAGTCGGCTGTGTCTCCCTACTTACCATAAATATTGTTCAAATATGTCAATTTACATACCATCTCGATTTTTTTTTACAATTAACACAGATATTTGTATGGCAATTACAACTTATTTCAAATTGTACAGAAAAAAAAAATCTTGAAGTGGAAGTGGTGGCTCCATCTTACATTTCTTCTGTTCTACAAAGTAAAACAAAACAGCACTCCATCTCCCATTGTGCAAAGTGCTTGCTCCATCCTGCATCTGCCATAAATTGCACCAATGAAGTACCTCACTGGCTCCACATCCTTCATTGGACACAGAGCCATTGAAAGATACTGCAGTGTGAGCTAATTTAATCAGCCCAACAGGAAAATTCTGCAGCTGGATAGGAAATCATTGTATAGGCTGAACAGGACATTGAGTATCTAACTATTTTATTTATTTATTTTTGTTACGGCCAGGCCCCCCAGCTAGCACTGGACCCTAGGTACCTGTCTAGGTTGCCCTGTGCTGGATCCTGCCCTGGGCTTACTATCACACTCCAAAAGTATACAAATTCAGACAGATCCTAAAATTGTGCATGACAATTAGCTCTCTGCATTAGCCTTTAGAATATCTAATGCACTAAGAGTGTTTCCAAAGTGCCTAGCTCATGTGGTGGTGTACTGCAGGCTGTAAAGTATCCACATTTCTCCTTATTTAGCTGATTTGCTTATCTTTGTACCATCTTTGCCCAGATGCCAGAAGTCATTAAGTGCTTCATCTCTCCTAATCCATCTGGGCTTTCGGATAAATATAGAAAATCCTGCCGGACTCCATTACACAGGATTGTGTTTTTAGGCTGCCTATAGACACTCTCATGCAAAAAGTCTTTTGACTAAAAGATAAAAATGGAAATTTATCAGGAAGCATTCATTGATGTTTACTCATCTGACTCAGGCTGCAGCTAAAGAACTCTTCAGAATTCTAGGCCTTATGCAAAAGATTCAGTGGTTCCCAAAAAACGTAAGGACCCTACAATTTTATCCTCTAAATTTTCAAATTCCACTGTAGGGGTCTGTAAAACTAGAACTACAGAGGGGAGGGATCAGATGGCTCTCAATCCAGGACTTCCTTTCTCTCATCCTTAGAGAACAGATGCCATTTCATTCCCTGCTTGGCAATGTTTCCATATGCTTTACTACCGTTTCCACTGATTTCCAATGTACTTCTGAAGATTCAGAAAATTTTACTAAAAATAATTTTGTTGACTCCCTTTTGGCCCCAGCAAATTTAGTTCTCTCTACTTAGTGCATTGGCCAAGGGTAATTACCACAAACTTCCTCAGAGATGATCTACTCACACAGGACAAAGGGAATTTGATACACTCAGTCATCAAGTAAAGTACAGTTGTGTACACTTACCATAAATGTAGATGTTCAAGTGTATTCACTGTTGCAGTCATTACATTTCGGTAATCTGCTGGCAGGTTGCCCTCAGTCGGCCTGATTAACAAAATCTTGGGTCCTGCGTCGGTTGCTGTCCCTTCTTCCATGATGTCAGGTCATCAGTGGTATAAAACGTGCAGCCGACGCCATTACATCAGTTTTTCTTGCCCCAGATATCAGGTGCCCCCTAAATGGGGAGCAAAATTATATATCTAGATATGCAAATAATTAAAAACACAAAAATATACCTCCAAACAAAAGCAAATACACCAAAAAGACTTTTAAGCATAGTAAAAGTAAAGTAGAGGTATAGTGCGAGAAAAACAGGGGGCTGGTGGGAGGGTAACTAGGACTACAACAGTGAATACACTCGAACATCTACATTTATGGTAAGTGTATACAACTGTACTATGTTCTTTATGTTTCACTGTTGCAATCATTACATTTGGGTAGATTCTCAAAGCTGTGGTTGGGAGGATGGATTTATACAGCATTAGGACCATCTATAAGACCCTGCAAAACAGCAGTGGCAAAGCCAGCTCTGGATTTAGAGAAAATTGGTTAAGTGATAATGCTTGGTAAAAGTATAAACTGAACTCCAGGTAGCAGCTTCTAGAATATCCCTGGTAGGAACACCCCTGAGAAAGGTTGTTGAAGTAGATGCAGCCCTGGTGGAATGAGATCTGATCCCCTGGGGAATAGGTTTTCCATGGTGCTTATAACAGAAATGAATACAATGGCTTATCCATTTAGAAATAGTTTGTTTTGAAATAGCCTTCCCCTCTGCCCTTGCAGCAAATGCTACCAGCAGTTGTTCAGATTTTCTTTGAGATTTAGTCCTGTCCAAGTAGAATCTAAGTTGTCTGTGTACGTCCAATGAATGCAGAATCTGCTCCCCCTTGTTCTGTGGATTGTGAAAGAAAGTTGGCAAATGAATAGACTGATTAAGAGCCACACTGGATACCACCTTCGGCATGAATGATGGCTTGGTCCTGAGTGACACTCTGTCCGCATGAAAGATGATGAAAGGCTCCACTGCCATAAGGGCCTGTAATTCAGATATCCTTCTAGCTGAAGTGATTGCTAAAAGGAAAGCTGTTTTCCAGGAAAGAAATTTTAAGTCTGCAGTAGCAGCTGGCTCGAAAGGAGGTAGAGTGAGTTTCTCTAATACAAAGTTAAGGTCCCAAGCAGGGGTTGGAGCTCTCCTGGGTGGTCTCAAGTTTTTGACCCCTCTGAGATACTGCTTTAGAAGAGGATGAGAAAAGGGGGTGTCAGTATTGTAATGAGCTGAAATGGCTGAGGCATGGATTTTTATGGAAGAAAAAGACAGGCCCTTGTGAAGCATCTCAGTTAAGTATTGCAAAATCTGAGGTAAATTGGGAACTGCTGTGCTCATCCCTTGAGATTGATTCCAGGCACAGAATCTTTTCCATTTGTCAGCATAAGATTTTCTAGTACTAGGTCTTCTCGCCTTCAAAATGACACCCATCACAGGTTTGCTGAGGGATGCTAAGGGGGAGTTTAAGTGATTAGCCTAGCTGCAAGATTCAATGTTTGGAGCTGAGGGTGCAGAATTTGGTTCTTCTGCTGAGACAGTAAGGAAGGCGTCTGAAGCAAGTGCCACGGGGAAATGTGTGACACACTGTGCAGGAGTGGGTACCAGTGTTGGTGAGGCCTGTCTGGAGCAGTCAAAATCATTTTTGGCTTGTCCTGTTTGACTTTTAGTAGAACTTTGGGGAGCAGAGGCAGAGGGGGAAAGGCATAGAGTGAAAGATTTTTCCAGCTGAAGGACACAGCATCTACTTTCCATGCTTTTTTGTGATGAGTTCTTGTGCAAAATTTGTCCAACTGGTAGTTCTGGGGTGAGGCAAAAAGATCTATGTCTGGGCTCCCCCATTTGCTTGTCAACATGTTGAAAATCCATGGTTCAAGTTTCCATTCGTGTGGGTCCATGAGATTTCTGCTTAGTTTGTCTGCCAGAACATTCAGCTTTCCTGGCAAGAATTGAGTTCGTAGTTGTACTTGATATCCCAATGCCGTGTTCCACAATGCCATGGCTAGTCTGCAGAGGGGGTAGGAATGTGTACCCCCCTGCTTGTTTATGTACCACATAACAGTGGTGTTATCCGTCTTTATCAGTAATTGTCCTGGATGAAGGTAGTCCTTGAAGGCTGTCATTGCATTCTGTACAGCTAGCATTTCTTTTTGATTGATATGAAGGTGCATTTGATTTGGGCTCCATTTGCCCTGAATGCACTTCCCTGCCAGATGAGCCCCCCAAGTATAGTCCGATGCATCTGTAGTCAGGGTTTGGGTGGCAGGGTGTAGAGTGAATGGCAGTCCCTTGTATTGATGGCAGGCCTCTGCCCACCATAGGAACTCTAGCTGCAGGCATGGAATGATAGGAATCATTGTTTCCAGGCTGTGACAATGTTGACTCCATAACCTTTTTAAGTACCACTGTAGTTTCCTCATATGCAGTCTTGCATATGGAATTAGAAGAATGCAACAGGCCATGAACCCCAAGGCTTTCAGTATTTGCCTTGCAGATAGCAGGGTTTTTGTGGCCACCTGTTTGAAGTAAGTCACCAAATGAATTTGTTTTTCTGGCGTAAGGAAAGCCATCTGGGCAGTTGTGTTCAAGCTTGCACCCAGGAATGTAATTTTTTGAGAGGGTACCAATTGTGATTTATTTTCGTTTATGAAGTACCCTAGACAAGTTAGAACTCTTTTTACAAATGCCAGATGTTTTAGAAGAATGGCCTGGTTTTCTGCCTGAATTAGACAATCGTCCAGATATGGATATATCTGAATATTTCTTTGCCTGCAAAATGCAATTACTGGAGCCAGGCACTTTGTGAATATGCTGGGCGCAGTAGACAAGCCAAAGGGTACTGCAGAGAACTGATAATGCATGCAGCCTGCTTTGAAGCGTGGGTACCTTCTGCAAGATTCCGTGATTGGAATATGCAGGTAAGCCTCTTTTAAATTTAGAGTTGCCAACCAGGCATCCTTGCCTAGCATAGGAAGTAACTGGTGAAAAGTCGGCATCTTGAATTTTGGAATGTCCAGAAAGGTGTTTAGGATGGACAGGTCTATAATTGGACGCCGTGATTTGTCTTTTCTAGGTACCAGGAAAAGTCTGGAGTAGAAACCTTGTCCCTTTTCGTCTTCTGGTACAAGCTGAATAGCCCCCATGTTTAGGAGGGAAAGTACTTGTTTCTGAGCCTCTGCCCACGGATTTGGGGGCAGGTCTGGCCACCCATTCAGGGTTGGCAGCGTGAGGAAATGAAATCTCTATCCCTGGGACACTATATTTAACACTCATTTGTCCAGGGTTATAAGTTGCCAGTTTCTGTAATGGAAAGCCAGTTTTCCCCCAAAGGGGCGGCTAAGAGATAAGTGCTTGGTATTTGTAAAGGAAAGTCATTGAGACTGTTTACCATAGGGTGGTGCCTTGCTGTTTCCAGATTTGGAAGTGGAAGCACCCCATTGCTTAGTTCTGAAAGTTCCTTGGGACTGAAACCTTGTGCTTTTGGAATGTCTGGGTTTGGCTGGAGTGGCTCTGGAGGGAGCTGGAAAGGACCAGTTCTTAGTAGGCCAGTGCCTACTAAATCTAAAAGGTTGCACTTGTAAGAATTCTTTCACAGTTTGCTTAGATTTAGCTTTATCTTCCATCTTTTTTAGAACTTCTTCAGCCTTATTGCCAAAAAAGCAGTCCTGCTGTAAAGCAGCATCCAAAAGTTTTGCTTTAACATGATCAGGCAGAGATTGCTCCTTAAGCCAAGCATGCCTTCTAAGTACAGACCCAGTAACAGCAGCCCTGCAAGAGGCCTCTAAAGAATCAAAACCACATTGCAAAGTATGTTTGCCAACCTGTTCAGCTGAATGCAATAAATCCTGTAAATCTTTATTCTCCACACAATCAGAAATCAACATCATTTTCTGTTTTAGCAGTCTCATGATATGCGGTTGATATTTTAGCATATGGAATGACAGTTTAAAGCTCTGATTGCTAAGGTTGCAAAAGTATAAACCTTTTTACCCCATCTATCCAGCGCCTTGGAGTCTCTATCAGAGGGGGTAGGATTTTTAGCAGTAGAAGCCTTAATGCCCTTGGGGCCCTGAGAAATGGTTTCAGGGTCCACAACAGGATTTTTGAAAAGAGATTTGTGGGACTCAGGACCCCTGTAGTACCTATCTGGTTTGCTAGGGGCAGGAGGCAAGGAATCAGGGGCCATGCTGGATTCTGAAAACACATCATCAACAGAAAACACATCATCAACAATATCTAGTACAGGAGGTATAGCCAAATGCCTATGCTGAGGAAGAAGGAAATCCCTAAGCCTCTTTTTGGATTCAGAGAAATCCTGACTTTCCCAGTGGAAGTGCTCCCTTAAGGTATGTAAAGTTTCCCCAAAAGAGAAATCTTCAGGTGGAGAAGCAGAGGGAATGGAATCCTCTACATCAGAGTCCTCATAAGTAGGTATGGACAAATCCAGATCATTAGAAGAGTCAGAAGAAACAGAGTCCTGTTCAGAAGATTCATAGTCAAGTTCAGCCCTAGGCCTCTTGGAGGGGGGGGGTTGACTACCCCTGATTAGTGTAATTAAATCTTCATCAATTTTGATCATCTGTTTTTTAGGGAAAGGGGCCTGAACATATGGCCTGGGCGTCATTTTTTAGACATAGATCGAGATTTAGGCCTTAATATTGAAGCTGGAGTCGGTTTAATATGAAAGTCTGTAGACCTGAATACACCCTCAGAAGCCGGTGCCTACTCAGTGGCTCCGGACCCATCCAATGTAGAGACATCCATGGGTTCCATCTGCGAAGCATCTCGTGGCATACCGGACTCTGAATGGGTCTTAGCAGAGGCCTGCGAATCAGAACTAGCGGGTATCAGGGACTACGAAAGCGCATGAGTACTGGCGAACTGGCGACTGACTTGGAGAAGCGTCGTGGGCAGTTTTGGACCTCAACGGCCTGTCTCATCTTTTTCTTTGCATTTTTTCGGTATTCCAGTAGTCGGATGGCTAACCAATGACATTTCTGGATAATTAAACTGAGAACCAAAATATTTAGAAGCAAAAATGTACCGATGACGGATAGTGCGCCGATTAAATAAAGCACAAAACCGACAGCAAGGTATGTCGTGGTCAGGGCCTAGGCAAGGAATATAGTACAAATGAAAATCCTTATAAGGTATTTGCTTCCCACAAGTAATGCAATTATTAACTTTTACTGACATTGGTAAGGAGCAAGAAAGTTTCCCCAACAGGGGTAATTAGCTTTTAGTTGAAGACTTCGGTTCTGAAACTCGAAAACGAAAATTTCAGGAGTCGGCCAACCGGCACTTGCGAACTGCTTCTGCTTCAGGCACCGTGTGGCAAGAAAGACTGATGTAATGGCATCGGCTGCATGTTTTATACCCCTGATGACCTGACATCATGTAAGAAAGGACAGTAACTGACGCAGGACACAAGACTTTGTTAATCAGGCTGACTGAGGGCAACCTGCCAGCAGATTACCCAAATGTAATGACTGCAACAGTGAAACAAGAAGAACATTTGCAACTGACTACCTGAACGATTCAATTTTGATACCTTGTAGGCACCTTTATCATGAGGACATTCAGCAGGTACTAAAAGGAGGCCAGAAAGCCCACTACTAGAAAGTCATATGTTGGCAAATGGAAATGATTTTCTAGCTAATGCCTAGCCAATAACAAAGGTCCCATCAGGGAGTTTGCAGCCCGGTGCTTAAATATTTGTATGAGCTACTATCATCTGGTCTTTCACGCTCTTCCACTATAGTGCATCTAGCAGCCATTTCAGCTCGTCTGCCCAGGAATCTCCATTTTCTTCTGTGTTTGTCATCAATTTATGAAAAGGATGGTATATAGGAGATCCCCTCACAAACAATTACCTCCGTCCTGGAATTTTAATTTTGAACTGGAGGAACTCACGTTCACCTTTTGAACCAGTCTCTTTGGCTGAGTTCAGGTTTATTACTTAGAAAATGGTTTTACTTCTCCTCTGACATCTGCAAGGTGATTATTGGATTTGCAAGCTCTTGTGCTGGGGGAAAGCCCATCTGGTTTTCCATTTCTCTCTCTCTTTGCAGACCAACCCTACACATGCCTATGGTTGTCACAGAGTTCTCTGAAACAAGCCATCAGTCTCGGTTCTGTTATCCAGAGCCAGAAAACATGGGAGAAAAGATTCACTGTATTTTGGATTTGTGCAGACAACTCAGGTATTACCTTGACAAAACCAAGTCCTTCAGGAAAGCTGACTACTAAACACTACAAACAGAAAATCTGTTTAGACATAGGTTGACTTATCTCTAGGTGGTTGTTCTCTGCTGTAGTGTTTTGTTACTCCCAACATGCTGAAACTGTTCCAGGAAGGAGTAGGGCTCTCCTACTATGGCCTATGTTTCCTTGATGGCATACTGGAAAGGGGTGGAATCTAGAAGCCGCTACTTGGTCCTCCATGCATACATTTACAAAACACTACAAAATGGATTCCTTCTCTAGGTCCCGAGCAGACTTTGCAAGGACCTTCTCCAAGGGTTCCTGGACCCCTATCCTTCCAGGTTGGGTGAGGGTAGGTAATTTACCAATAGGCTAGCGTGATCTTTGTACAGTTATGAAAGTTGCACTTACCCACAACAGAAGATGCACAAAAAATATAAAAAAATGAACAACTGAATTAGTTGTAGCACTACTTAAAGAGTGGTATATGCAGCTGTTGCCACAAATGGAAGAATGTACAATTAAAAGTAATTCTGTACAATGTAGGAGTAGGGGTGTTAGATTATGTATCTGGAACTGTTTTTATCTAATACAGTTTAAATGCTTGAATGTTACCAAATAGTGTTTCCTTGCATTTCATCTCGAGTCTTTCCCATCTTATAATAATACTTTTGTTAGGAACTGTTTAATGGAAGCATTATAAAAGCTATGGGTTTTGAGAAGAACTCTTAAAACATTAATCTGTCCAAGTGAGTTGCATTTGTTTAACATTTTGGAACAGTACCTCCAGAAGACTGTAAACATTTTTTTATCAAAAGTATCATCAGGTAGGCAGTAAAAGGTTATGTTATCCAATACAGATATGCCTGTACATGTAATGCAGACTTTCTATATTTTTCATTTCATGAACTGGGGTATTTGTTGACTTAGCAGTGAGTTCCTTTTTTGACATGATGCATACAGTACAGTCTTAGGCTTGGAGTGTTTTTGAAGCATGATTTAGATCTGGAACAAAGTGTGCAGTTCACAGTAATGATACTATGATAAATGTTACCACTGCGACACAACAGATTAAGGAGAATTATTTCATTACTTTTTCTCAGTGTTTAAATATTTTTATGATGCTATACATAATTATTCTGTAATTATAACTATTTTGCTCCTTCTATGGTAATATTTACTTCGGTAATTTACTCTGTGCTAAAAATATATATTTCTTTGTATTTATGTAGGTGTACAATAGAAAACTTAAAAGCTGTAATCTGCAATGGATATTACTAGGAAAAGGGGTGGGGTGGGAGGTATGGTCTGTTACTGTATCTGCCACATTACCATAATCAAGCTTTTGGGTGTAAGTCAAGGCTGGAATGCCCCCACCTGCATAGTCCCACCCTGGGTGATATTTTTCTAATTATGCCTGTAATGTGGTTTTTGTAAGATATGAAGTCTAGAATACAACTTTAGGTCATCTTTAGTGAACCAGGTCTTCAACAATGTGCCAAGAAAATCAGGAGGAGTTATTTAATTTTAGACCACACCAATTCCTGGCTGCTAGGGCAGTGGGTGGGGTCAATTGTGCAGCAGGCTGAATCAATTCAGTGCAGTGTTAAGTGTCAGAGACATACACTGGTGACCCAGTAAAGCGCTATCAACAGTTTCTAAAAGCAGTGTTTGCTCTCATTTTTATGCCCGCATTTCTCATATGGTAAGACCAGCCTAGGTACATAGTTCTCAACCTCTTTTGCTACAATAGGATTTGTGTTAACATGCATTTTCTGAATATTATGAAGTCTAAAACTTAAATGTATGTCATTATTTTATGACTTTAATCCTCAGCGATTTATCAGAAAACCACAAATTTTGTGAGGAGCACACCAAAAATATTGACATTATGTGAAAATATGGACAGTTGTGAGGTACTAGGTAGGAGGTCCAGCTTTCAGACTTCAAATCCTTCAGAAAAATGTATGTTGAAACAAAGCCTGTTACTCTAGCAACTTTCTAAATTTAGAAAATGAAGAGGAGGAAGTTGCACCACAGATACAAACTTTATTGAACGTCCAACGCTTCCGTCCGTAAAAATGGAACAGGACTTCTTCAGAACAATTTTAATATACACCAACTCCCCTTTTTATCCTTCTTTAAACACCAATTAAATAAATACTTAAAACACTAATTAAGTACTTAAAGTTAAAAAATAATGTACAACTTGATAAATATTCAGCAAAATGTAAAATGTGTAAAAAGTGTCACTAATTCACAAAAATCTTTTTTACTTGGTTAACTTTCTAAATTTATCAGAGTGATTAGGCCTTTGTCCCTGACTTTTGCTCTAAGAGCTTGAGAGATATGAAT
The DNA here is from genome assembly GCF_019279795.1 of Protopterus annectens. Classification (NCBI taxonomy): domain Eukaryota; kingdom Metazoa; phylum Chordata; order Ceratodontiformes; family Protopteridae; genus Protopterus; species Protopterus annectens. The sequence goes on from NC_056744.1 coordinate 1,806,699,894, forward strand.
ACAAACGGTAGGAGTGCTTATGAATGGCTTTGCAGTCTGCACAACTTGAAGGCATTTGTAACAGATTGCATTACGTATACTGCTTTCTTACAGTCCTGCAAACTCGTTAAAAGTGAGTAACAGAAATGCTACTGTAAAATCATCACAACTACTAAGTGCCTAACTAATGCTGTGCGTCCGTCTTTAACTGTTGTAATATATATTAATTCTTCGATTCTCAGCGTGCATTTTGTGCGCGCTTTATATTCATTTTTAAACCCGCAATCAATACGTTGATTTCAGTAGCACCTTACTAAAGACAGTACTGCCTATATTGCTTGGTCTGGTGAGGAGCTGGACCTGAATATTCATTAATTATTAAAACAGGTCAGCTGTTGGTCCGAAGTAGCAGCAGGCGGAGTTTGAGCAGGCTTGCCTACTGTGGACGGGTTTGAATGCTGTCTTCCGATTGGCTAACACCGTTTCATATATTTTTTTTAATGTTAGGTTTAATTTTTACTTTTTCACTGCGCCAGGGGATTAGCTTTGGTAAAACATGTTATGTTTGGAAGGGCTGTGTATGCATGCACTGGACAAAGTTATGTAACTTGCTACGCTGCAATATAAAATGTGTTGGTATCCGCACAGTGTGTGTGCAGTATGGTAGTTTAGCTTCAATGACTAGTGTGCATTAGGAGTTTAGTGGGGAATTTTAAAAAAGTAATGCACGGTGGTGCAGTGGTTAGCGTTGCCACCTTACAGCAAGAGGTTCGATCCTCGGCTGCGGTGCCTTCTGTGCGGACTCTGCATTTCCTCCCTGTGGTCACGTGGGTTTCCTCCGGGTGCTCCGGTTTCCTCCCAAAGACATGCTGTAGGTGGATTGGAGACTCTAAACTGGCCCTAGGCATGAGTGTGTGCGTGTATGTGCCTTCTGTGGCAGGTTGGGCGCCGGGCTGGCAACTAGACACTGTAAAACTCCACTGCCAATCATGAGCGAACAGGTGATCCGCTGCCGCGACCTCTAACCGGGAAAAGCCTAAAGAAGAAGAATGCAAACGGTAAACAAAGTCATATGCTTGGGGTACCCTTTTCATGCTGCAGTCTTGTTAGAGGTTACGAAGACTTCTCAGGTCATTATCTTTGATGGCAATGGCATGCTTTAATTTCCATAACTGCAAAATATCGAGACACATGAACCAGTAAATGAATCTGCAGTGCCCAAAAACATGAACACTAATACACGGTTCTAACTTTTCTGTGCCGTGGGATACTTAACATCTTACTTTGCTCATAAGCACCACGTCTGGATGGCAGATTACTAAATCATGTACTAAAGTGAACACATTTACGCCCTATGTGAAGAGATATAACAGCTACAAATGTGTACAAACAGAAAAGAATAACAGGGGGGACTCGCAAGTGCCAATGCAGAGAGAAGCAGCCAAAAATAAGAACAGTTATAAGAATGGCATTATTAACATACTAATAAAACGGATAAACACGCAAGATCGACAATCTAGTACATTCAGATATAAAGAAACGCCTTACAAATAAATAGCAATAATATTAGAACGTATGTAGCTACCGGAGTGGGTTACCACCTGTCCCTCTTTGGGCAGCTTTGTCCTGAGAAAAAAAAATAAAAAATGGCAAATGTCCTGAGATTTTAAGACAAAATAAATTTCTTAAATTTTCTTTAATAGTTGCATAAAACAGTTAGTTTGTATCTGAAACACATAAATATTATATGAAATAGTATAAGTAAAGCAAATGGTACAAAAATAAGTATTTATTTTGGCAAAAAAGTGAAGTTCTTTCCTTTGCACTGGCCGTGGGTATGTTTTGTCCTGCAAAATCTCACATTTCTACAAAAAGTGTCCCACTTTGGGCATTTGAAAAGGTGGCAACCCTAAAGTGGGAGTCTGTCTGCTTTCAATCTGTATGTCGGATCTGAACAGTAAGCAGCTGTCAATAAGATAGACGTGACGGAGTGCAGCGTAGTTTCCACACAAATTTCCCCTGTCAATCAATACCGACACGCCCATACGTTCGCAGAACTGAGCGCGTAATGATATATTTATTTTGTCGTACGTCATGTTAACCTACAAACAGGCATTTCTTCACCTTTTGAAGAGTTTATTTTGCTCTCTCTGCGAAGAGCTGCTTAAGAACCCGGTAACGATAGACTGTGGACACACTTTCTGCTGGGACTGTATCCGTGGAGACGGGATTGGGCCTACGGACGTGGGACAGCCGACGCCCTATATTTGTCCTAAATGCGGCCCGGCGAAGGAAGGACAAAGAACATACAGTTTTAATGTTGCACTTAGTAAAGTAACACACAGTGCAAACATACTGAGGCAAAATGTTTGGGAGAGCAGCAACAGTCCATTCAAGATGGACTGCGCCCCTAATACGGGCAGAGAAAGTGGCGGAGAGTCGGAATGCCGTGACGACTGCAGAAGGATATGTGATATCCTTGACTTGGCGTATCACTTACCCAGAACAAAACGGACTTCCCGCAGCACCATGATGTGGTACCGTGGTGGTGACAGCGGTGTACATTCCCCGTTCGATGGCTCCTTGGCATGTTCCTGTAGGACTAGTACTCCTGGCCGTGCCCCACATTACCAGACACCAACTGTCAGGAAGTTGTGTCGTTATGACGGTCATGAAACGCCGCTGAGTTCTGCTTTTTCATCCTGTTGTTCTACGAGTAGCATGCAGCAGCCCCCGTACTTGTCTGCTCACAGCCCATGCTTGGAGAATAAGCAGGACGGTCCATGTCCGAGATCGGATTCCCCTTCATGTTCTTGTTCGACAAGTAGTATGCAGCAGCCCCCGTACTTGTCTGTTCACAGCCCACGGAAATCGATAAAACGTTGCAAGAGGAACTATAAATGGAGGATTCCTACTTGGAGAGCAGATCAGTTGTCATCACATTGTACCGCCAGGGCTGGATATGTCAGACAACCGTTCAATGCGAACCTGCGAAAAGCGGTGCACTTCTTAAAACTCAAGATGAAGAACATTCCTCCCCCTCATGAGTGGGGCTTCGGTGAATGCTGTGCAGGACATCTGAAATTAAAACTTCCCAAAGCCAAGTTTAACGGCAGCTGTGCTAAATAGTTGTGCCGTCGCTACCAAACAGCACAGGACATTAGACAACCTAATACTTGGAAAGCAGTACAGCCAAAAGCAGCGTCCACTTGTACAGCTCAGGGAACTGCAGGAGGAAAGACGCAAAACACCCCCACCTCTCTCTCTTTATCGTGTACCTGGGCGGAACTTAGGAGCCCTTCTGTTGGACTGTGTCATTACAAAGTTCACGTCAGCGAGTCTTTTCCACTCTTTGACACAAACCTTTCAGTTTTGTTAGCACTTGTAACACCTTAACTCTCATGTCCACATTTTCTCAGAATGTCCGTGTTTCTGGTGTGTTCCTCACAATGTGTGGTTTTCTAGCAAATCACTGGGACGATCTGATGACTGAAGTCACAAAATAATGACATGCATATGAGTTTCAGATTTCAATCCTCAAATGTATAACACAAACCCTCTTATTCTAGCAACTTTTTTACGTTTGTAAAATAAATGTTTACAATTGCCATTATTTTGAGACATTTGTCTCCCAATTTTGTAAAGGTGTGGGTATAATATTAGAGACCTACCTCGCAGGATGTCCACATTTCTTGCACTAAGAGGTTGAGAGGTATTAAATAAGGAGTTCTATAGCTTCTGAAGAGTCTGTCTTCCCGTCGCTGTCATACTCACCTGTCAACAAAACCAGGGACACTTTAAAAACATTCACACCACTCACTTGAAATTTTCTCAGAATAAGTTTTTTGAAACAATGTCAGTCCTCTGAGTTAAAATAAGTCTGTATTCATTTATTTATTTTTGTAATTATTGATATTCGATTACTCGGCTGGAGAGCCTTCCGTGTGGAGTTTGCATGCCCACCCCGCGGTCGAGTGGGCGTTCGAAAGATATACGTGAATGGGCGTGCCTTTGTTGAAGGTTGGGCGTCTGGCTGGCACCTCGGCACCGTAAAAATCTACTGCCAATCATTAGCGGACAGGACTTCCGCTGTGGCGACCCCTAACCGAGAAAAGCCGAAAGAAAAACGAACGATTTGATGACCGAATGTATCCCATTTTCAGTAGAAGCCCAGAGAAAAAGCTCCAGTTATGCAATACGCTAAATAATTACGCCAAGTTGCGCATAACATGAACATATTCCCATTAAAGTGTAATTCGCCACATTTTATCCAAAAGTCAGACCACTTAGAAATAATTAAGCGATCTAAAAGTTGTCAATACGGGGAACACTTGAGTTAAGTATGCAGTAACTTTGGTTTGTTTCCTCACGGTCTGCTGGGAGTGTACCTGTGGAAAGTGGATTCCACACACGGAGTAGAATGATCAACCACCCTCCACCCAACTCGCATACAGTGTGTGTCTGCAATTTTTTTGTGTGTGACATTTCACAATTGAATAACAAAGAAAACAAATATGTTTCCTTTAAGCAGTTAACACAACACATAAAGTAAGTTTTAGTTCCAAGACAGGTTATAAAAATATTTAACACCTCCACTGCTTGACATTGTAAGTCTTGATAAGTGCTACTGCTACACCAAAGTAATAAAAACGTATTTGATTTTTTTATACAAAAGCATACATTTGGTGACAACAGGTTTATTTTAAGGCTCTAACAATTTGAAATTTAAATTTGAAAGCCTGGTCCTTTAGGTTGCTTTAACCTGCTAATACCCTTTGGGATATTTCTGATTCTAGGCGTGGAACCTACAAAACGTGCCTTGAATTTTTAACACTGAAATTGCATTGTTAGTCGCTTAAACACTAGACTTGTATGCCATTCAGGAGTTCTGTTGTCAGCTGTGTCCAAAGCTGTACAAACTCAAAGTTTGCTCAGCTTTACCGTTGCCCCCAGAGCTTGTAAAGAACAACTAACCTGTAATTTGGTGATTGAATTCCCTCGAAACAGGGCTGTGAAGAACAAACTAAGTAAATGCATTTCACAGCCTTGTGCAGCTAACTTATTCTTTGCAGGCTTATTTGATGAGTAATATGTATATATCGGGTTGGGGACAGCAAATCTCAGACGTGCTTATTATTGTCCATACTTAGCGTTTTTAAGATTATATGTTAGGAACCTGGGTGGTAATTCCCAGATATGCTCAGAATTAGTCCAAAATGACAAAAAATACACCGAACCCACAGACATTGCCAACATCCTAGCTGACAGGTTCAGCGCAAACTTCTCCCCTCCCCACCAAAAGGGCAAATATCTATCCCAGCAGAGTGCTGCCCCTGACATCTCAGATGCTCAGGTAAGAGCCGCCTCTCCAAAGCAAAAACACAGCATCAATGGGACCAGATGGTGTCCCGGCTGCGCCCTACATGAACTCAAAGAAGAGCTAAACCCAAACATAAAACTACTGTTCAATCTCAGCCTTACTACAGGATATGTGCCCAAAGAGTGGCGTACAGCAACAGTGGTCCCTCTCCATAAAGGTGGTGCCTCGACGGATCCTGGAAACTATCGCCCATAAGCCTGACTAGCTTGGTCTGCAAAGCTATGGAAAGGATCATCATGGACCTCATAAATAAAGATATTGGGGACCTACAAACACTGGATCCTACCCAGTTCGGCTTTGTTAAGGGCAGATCCTGCCTCTTAAACCTGGTTGATTTCTTTGAAACAGTCACCAAGGCCATTGACGAGGGAAGGTGGTCCACACAGCCTACCTGGACCTCGTAAAAGCCTTCGATACAATACCCCACTCGGCATTATAGATAAGCTCACCAGCTTAAATATAAACCCCTATGTCACTAGATGGATTGCAAACTGGCTCAAGGACAGAACCCACATGGTTAGAATTGCTGGAGCCATGTCAGACTCCAAACCAGTTACAAGTGGTGTCCCACAAGGCTCAGTCCTGGGACCTCTCTTGTTCGGTATATATTTCTCGGAGGTACAGGCCAACACGGAAGGACTGTGGCTGACCAAGTTCGCAGATGACTGCAAACTGGGTGCCATAATCGACTCTCCAGCCGGCACAAGCATCCTCCAAAAGGGCCTCATAGAAACAGACAACTGGTGCCAGTGCCATGGCCTCAAGCTAAATGCCAAAAGTGTATAGTCATCCCTTTGGCAAAAACAAAGTGCCCACAAATTACCACATAGGTGGAAATCCATTAAGTACAGAAGAAGTAATTAGGGACCTGGGGACCCAAGTTGATAGCAATCTCTCATTTGACAACCACGTGGCCAAAGTGGTTAGAAAACATTTTATATAGCCCACCTAATCATGAAGGGATTCACATCTAGATTAGGGAGGTCATCGTGCCTCTTTACTCATCCCTCATCAGGCCCATAATTGAGTATAATGCCTTTTTGGGATGTACCTTACCAGACACCTGCAGCAACTGGAAAGACCCCAAAAGTACCTCACCAAGAGGATCAAAGGGCTCAAACAGATGCCATATGCTGCCCGGTTAAAGAAACTCCAGCTCTACTCAGTGGCATACCGCCTGCTCAGAGGCGATCTGTGCCTGACGATAAAGCCATGTCCAACCCGCAATTAATGGACATGCTGCACCTCAGAAAATCCAAATCCCATCGAGCTACGCCGAGACTTGAACCTCAGCACTGAAATAAATAGGACATGCTGGAGGGACAGATTCATAACCCAGAGGCTCCCTTCACTCTGGAATAAAATCCCAGTCCAGGTTAGGCAGAGTCCCTCATTGACTCTCTTCAAGAGGAATCTTGATGAGTGGATGGGAGATCGTAGGTTTACCCCGGGTATCACTTCTGTGTCACTGTTAGATAGAGGCACAGTATACTAACCTCGAAAAAGGGCATAGCAAAATAAATTTAAAATGGGTGGCGAAAGCCAAACACATTCTGGCTAGGCTTATAAATGCCCTAGGGCAGATAGCCTAGTATGAACCTATGAACTTATGGTTATGCATTTAACTTTTATTTCAACAATATTTTTAGTTTACCAGATATATGTTGTGTATTTTGGAACTGGTTTAAGCAGATCATAGCTTATTTTAATGATAACATTGTGTACTTATTTATTTTTTTTTTGCAGTTGTTAAAAAAGGGTAGAGCACATCACCATTTTCAGTCTCAGCCCGGGTAGGAGAAGAGAGATGTACATTTCAGCAAAAAATTAACATGATTGTAAAGAGATTAATCCAAGCTGTGTAAAGTAGTATCTATAGCACTGTTCTACAGTATCCTATTTTGACCTTATTGTGAATGACATTCATAATGCAAGATAATTAGAAATGTATAGATTTATCAGCAAGTCCGAAGTGTGAATGATAGGGTGTGAGAACTGCAAAGGAAATTTGAGTATAGTTGGTGGAGATAGTGAAGGCGAAATTAGGTGATGTGGTTAGACAGGTACTGACATCTGGCAAATTTTGGGATGAGTCTTGTCTTTAGCTTGTTTTGGAATATTGGATTGTATGGAGTGCCTTTTATTTGGGAGGGGATAGAGTCCCGCAGTCTAGAGCAAAGTGTGGCAAAGCCGTGTTCTGTGCAGCAGAGTTTTTTTTTTTTTTTTGGGGGGGGGGGGGTAAGGTGGTTCTGGCTTCTGAGGTTGTAGTAAGGTGTTAGTTTAGCTGCTAAGGGAGAACATGTTTAGTTATTTAGCAGTTTGGATAGTTGAGATCCTAATAAAATGTTTCTATTTTACTCAGCTAGTTTGTCCTCTACAGTTGTTTGCTGTGATGATCATGTATTGGAAAGTGTGGGATGAATCTGCATATTTTACTGGTGATTATATTCAGTTTGTTTTTGATGCAAGGAGAATATCATATTTCAGTTGGGATAGAAGAATCCCTTTAATTTTTGCTATTCTGGTAGCATTCATAAGAAAGGGAGGATTTTATGTGCACAAAATGGTAAGGAGTTAACTTTTTTGTATTGTCAAGGCAAAGAGAGAAGTTTACTTGTCTAGTTGTATATAGTTATGCAGACCTGGGGTTTTAGGTAGTAACCTGAGAATTGTTATGTTTTGTAGTTTACTGGCCCCCTATCCCCTGCCCAGGGAGTGTAATGCATCATCACTGATCTAGCAAGCATAGTTGCAAAGTGTATGTGCAAAGATATGCAGATAAAATGGATATCTCAATAAAGCTGTAATGAAATACAGATGTATACAAAGTGAACATAGTGCAACTGATTGTCTTATGGTGTAAGCTTGCTTTTCCCATGTACATTCAGGCACTCACTGTTGTCAAGGATATCAGGGTTACAGGTAGCAAAAATGCTTGTAGCAGCATGTATTGGCTATTAGTACTGCTACGTCCTGCTTGTATACATGAGGAAACATTTGATGCCAACAAAAGCATACATTAGGTACCTTGTGTCACCACTTTACTTATCAGTAAATTCATTGATCAGTTCTGTTACACAGGATATTTATCAGAAACAGAAAAAATCATTAGGAATGTGTTGTTTTCTTTGTCTGTGGAGACCAAGATGTGCATAGTTTTGTTTTCTTAATGGACTTCAGACCGACTGACAAACACCGTGAGTATTTCCCTTCCCTCCACCTCTTTAATGCTGATGAAATTCTTTTACATGGTACGTCTGCAAGTGGATGAACATATGTAGTTTCTTAGGACTACACAGGTGAAAGTCACCATCAGGCATAGCTTCTGTGCCGTCTTCCACATCCCTGAGGTGTTGGATGTCATAGATGTCAGTCATTGTAATAAAGGTTCCATTTGGTCCACAGTCATAGAGGTATGTGAAGAAAGTCTGTCATCCTGTGAACTGTCAGGTAGTGTGTGATGCACATAGGATTGTAAGCAGTGTGGCACAGAACCCGGACAGATCATGAGTCAATTATGTGGCATGCATCTCCGCTATATTACTGCTGTCTGCAAAGTGACAGTTCATACTGACATCTAGTAGGTAGGAGCAAACAGTGGGGCTAAAGTAAATGCATATGGCTTCCTATACAATCAGTTCAAAGCCCAGTTCAGCTGCTTTGATGTACTGCATTGGGGTGGGGGGTTTGGTGTGACTCAAACCACAGCCTGTAGCATGTTTTCAGCTTGTGCCATGCTACATTATATGTTTTTGAAGAACTGGGCAGTGCAGCCTCATGATATTTCTCCATTACTTGAAATGTAAGCATTGATGTAAGGAATGTTCTAAGGAAATAAGCAAGGTAATGAACCTGATATAGGTACATACACTCCTCTGACCTTGGGGTACATACACTCCTCTGACCTTGGGCAACACCATTTGTGTGGATAGTGATGGTGGCACTTGCAATACTTTGCAAGGAGGTGGACATGATTCTAATATGTGAACCACCGCAGACCTTAAAATAGGATCATAGGAGATTACTAGGCTATCGACCCAGAGGTCATTTTAAGTATAACCTTTTCATCCCACTGTAATGCCATAGAAATGATAGTCAATGATGGGTGGTTGGCATAATGGTTAAGATGCTTACCTTACAAACATAAGGTACAGGGTTTGATTCTCACATGGGGTAATTGGCTAGGCTGAAAATGGCCGACAAGGGCAGTTAGCCTAGTACTAATCTATGAATCTATGAATACCCAAGATTACATTTAGTGATGACTGCCTGTGTCCAGGAGGGTTGTGGGCACTATCCCCAGTAAGAATTTACATTGCCCCCTCCACCTGTCCAGGTTCCTCTTGAACAGTGGCATAGAGGTTCTCTGCTTCACATGAATTGGTAGCCTGTTTCAAAGAAGCAACAGTCAGTGGGAGATGAATCTGTTCCTCCATCATGTCCTATTTAAGTTGCTGGCCATATTTAAGTCCCTGGAATGGGAAGCCCTAGTCCCGTTTGATTTGTGGGTATGTAGCAAGTTCATTAGGTTTGGGTCTTGGATTGCTCTGTAGGCCAATAAGTCTCCCCTAAGACGTTTATATGATACGGAGTGTAGTGACATGGACTTTAGTCGGTCTTTGTAAGGCACATGCTGGAGTCCCTTAATCTCCTTTGTTAGAAACCTTCGAGGTCTCTCTAATTGCTGCAGGTGCTTATTAAAGTACATGCAAAATGGGGAGTTATACTCAATTATGGGCTATATAAGTGTTGAGTATAGGGAAGTTATGACTTTTTGCTCTTGAGGTGATGCTTTTACTAATCAAGTGTGCTACATAGAAATATTTCCTTACTACATTAGACACATAGTGGTCAAATTTAAGGTTGTAGTCAACTTGTGATCCCCAGGTCATGTACCACTTCGTGGGTACAGTGGTATTGCTGTTGATTTGATAGTGTGAGGGGACATTGCGCTGAAGGGAATAATAATGCATTTCTTCGCATTCAGTTTGAGGCCATGACAAATACACCAGTCGTTGGTTTGTGTGAAACTCTCCTGGAGTATATTGACATCATTTGGGGATTCAATGATTGCAGCTAGTTTGCAGTCATATGCAGACTTGGTGAGCCATAACCCCTTAGTTTTGACCTGAACTTTTGAGAAGTATATACCAAACAGTAGGGGTCCCAGCACTGACCCCTGTGGCAGCCCATTGCCAACAGGTCTGCTGTTTGATGTGGAGTCGCCTACTTTGGTAATGTGTGTCCTGTTTGTGGGCCAGTTGTCAACCCATCTTACAATGAAGGGGTTTACATTCAGTTTGCTAAGTCCGTCAGTAATGTCTGAATGTGGGATTGTGTTGAAAGCCTTTGCCAGGTTGAGGTTTGCAGTGCACACAGATTAGCCCTTGTCAATGACCTTGGTCACATTTTCAAAGAAATCCACTAGATTTAACAGGCAGGATCTCCTCTTCATGAAGCTGAATTCGGTAGTATCCAGGGTTTGGAGGTCACCTATGTCTTTATGATGGCCACAATGATATGTTCTATGGCCATACAATGAGGCTTATTGGTCTGTAATTCCCTGGGTCTGTTGCTAGGCCACCTTTGTGGAGGGGGAATAACTGTTGCTGTTCTCCACTCTGCAGGAGCAGACCCTGTGTTTAGGCTATGATTTAAAGAGTACTCAGTGGTGATCCTAGTTCATGTTTAAGTCTGTTTAAAAGACAGTCTGGTCCCTCAGAGGTTGTGTTTTTTGCCTTGGAGAAGACTTTGAGGACCTGTTCTTCAGATATATAGGCTGGGGGGAGTTTGGTGGAAGGTTTGTTATAAGTTAGGAGTGGATAAGGGAGTGAAATTTTCACCACATCTATCCACTAGCAGGTGTGCTATCTCTGTCGGGTCAGGGTGTGTGATACCGTTGGCCTCTAGTTCTGCACATGCTTGGGTCCTATCCTTTAAGTTGTGTATGTAGCTGTAAAATTGTCTTATGGGTATCCTTGGCTATACTTGCTAAGTTTCTCTCAAAGGAGCCCTTGGAGGATTTGACAAGTTATCTAATGTGCCTGTTGAGGCTGAGGTGGGTGCTTTTCCATTGCTGGGGCCTTGCCTTTGTTTTCTTGGACAGCAGCAACTTTCTGCATTTATTGTAAAGTTTGTTGATGCTGGATGTCCACCATTTCAGCGTGTTTTTACTTGGAGCTCTGGCTTTGATTCTTTCTGGTATGGCTGAGTTTATACACTTATGCAAGTGATTGTACTGGGTTTAGTATAAGCTTCAGCACAGTTACCACTTCCAACTTGGGGTGAGGCTTGGAATGCATTTATACCTTCACCTAGGAGGGTATAGTTTGCCTTGGTGAAGTTTTTTAGTCTGATTTCACCCTTTGTGAGTTCTCATGTTAGTGCCAGCTCGAAGGTGACTGATTTGTGGTCATTTTTAACTAATAAGGGTCCGACAGTTGTGGCAGTGCATCTGTTTGACATGCTGGTGAGGACCAGATCAAGAATGTTTGTTCCCCTTATCAGGGTATGAATAATTTGTTCCAGGGCATTTGAATTAAAGTCAAGGAACTTTTGCACTAGTGAGTTAGGGCTAGCTTAGTTTTCCCAGTTGATGGTGGGATAATTGAAATCCCCCATAACCCATGTGTTCTGTAAAATGTTGTCTACTGTTTGGTCAAGTAGGCTTCGTGGATGTCATGACCCATGGAGGGGGATCTATAACTGTCTTTGACTTGCATGGGGGTCTTACCGTAACCTGGACCTGGAGTAATTCCATGGAGTTATCCAGCCTAACTAGATGGGAGGTGAATTTGTCTCTAATATAGATTGAAACACTGCCTCCTTTGGTTTTCACATGTTCATTTTGTGATCTAAAGGTGTGGAAGGCATTGTAGGCCTTGAACTAGGTTTCTGTGACTGCACAGACATCTACATCTTCTAGTGATAACTAGTCCCTGGAAGCACTTCTATTACAGTCTCTGTGGACACCATGTCCTCACCATGCTGAGACACATCCTCATAAAATGCCATATGACTCACTACTCAGATCCATATTGGCGTGAGTAGTAGAAGACTGTACATAGGTGATACTTTGGCATATCTGATTTGATTCTGGGTGTCATCTGCATGTTAGGGGACAGCTATGAGATGCTTAGACATGTGATGCTGCTCTGTGATGGGTGCACCATATCGGATGTAGTGCTCACCTGCAGATGCAGCCTTGGGGAAGCATTGCTGTTGCTTGCAGTCACTGGGAACCCATACATTATTGGGGATGGTGAGCACTCAGAATGCACAGGCTGAAGCTCATCTGAGGACAAAGTTTCACCCTCTACTTAGGACGGATGTCTATCCAGGATGGGCACAGCACCACTGTCATCTGTTTACTGTGACTCGGGTGGTTATGTCTCATCAATGTGACTCTGGTGGTTATGTCTCATCAATGTTGGCCAATTCTGTACATGTGCCAATATCAGCCTGCTTTCCTGCTCCATTCACTTCCAGGTATCACAAAGCAGCAGTCTGCCCTTTGAACACAGAGCAGAAGACACACCAGATCATGTGTACCTGTGCTACAATTTTGCTGCCCATGGGTTGTGGCAGTCTGTAGCAGGAAGTTATTTTCAGCATGGTTGAAATCTAGACCTCTGCCATCCACCTCATCCCCTGGACATGTAGACATCTGTGAACACAAAAAACATTACTGCAGACTGTATAGAGTTGGGACTGGCAGTATGACACCTACAACATAGTAACCCAGTATACTGAGTAGAGTCAAAGGGACAGCTATGGGGATGTACTGCACTATAGTTGGGGGGAAAAATATGGGGACACATACAGTGAGTGTGCCAGATACACCCTGGCAATACAGTCTGTGTAGGGCCCAGGCTAACTGTTAGGACCTACATGTATATGTAAGAGAAATCAGTCATCCCTAGAGACAAGAACAGTATATCTAGTGAAACACAGTTGGCATACCTGTATATTACTACAGTAGGAGGGTATAAGTGTAGGCATGTAAATGCTGTAACTAACGTCATGGATACTATACGGGGCATACCCTCTCCAATAAAGGTGACATATATGGTGGCAAGGTTGTCCTCGTATCTAGTGGATTTTTGATGCTGGTACAATATATGTGGGCATATCATAGGCAGGCGCACACATTCATATTGGTAGCCTTATGTAAAAAAATCTTTGTGGAAGGATGAGCATTCTTTTAAAGCCAGACAAAGAGAGTGTACTATATACACCTGCATAATATGTACCTTGTCTGTGCTGCTTATAGGGCCTGGGATTGCTGCTCCTGTTCCAGACACTGCTGACTAGTTCTCCAAAGTAGCTTCTGAGATATGTGAGTTAATGGCAGCACATTCTCCAACTCTGCAGATTTATACTTTATAACATGGTACAAATGTGTGAGACTGCCATGTGCTTTATTTTAATGAAATTCATCTGCGGTGTTGCAGCGGTCACCTCACAGCAAGAGGTTCTCCCGTTTGATTCTAGTCTGGAGTGACTTCTGTGTGGAGTCTGCTTGTCTTCCCCACGGTCGAGTGACGCTAAAGACATGCAGGTAGGTAGGGGCGTGAATGGGTGTGCCTTCGTTGAAGGTTGGGCTTTGGGCTGGCAACTCAGCACTGTAAAAAGCCACTGCCAATCATGAGTGGACCAGAGTTCCTCTGTGGCGACCCCTAACCGGGAAAAGCCGAAAGACTTTTATCTGTGATATAATGCACATCCTGGTGTTTAGACATGACTTTCATTCTGTGGCCATGTCCTTGAGGAGACCTGCATAAGCATAAATGTTGTACTTGATTCAGGAGACCTGCATAAGCATAAATGTTGTACTTGATTCAGGCCATCATTTTCCATGGATATTCTTATGGCAGTGTCTATTACTTTCAGTGCCTAGCAGAGAATCTCTGTATAGTGCACGACAAAAGGCAAGATTTTGCTTTGTCTTCTTCATGGATGGCTCAGAGGTTGGCTACTATGTCCCTATGATGGCCCATTCCATAACCTTGATGGATGCCCAGTATAACCTGCTGGAGCTGTTGGCAAGAACATTGAGCATTTCCAGGCTATAAGAGTAGTCCAGGCATCAGTGTGATGACCTCTAACACTGCCACCCATATGAGTTCTTGTATGGGAAGCAGAGGGTCGGCAATGGCACCACAAGTGGTACTGTAAGTGATTGCATTGTGTGTGTGTATGTATGGGTTTACTATCAAAATTTTGAAAATGTTTATTGTAATTACTCAAACAACATTGTCGAAATTTACGATAGTGCCGGTCAAAATAACGAACCAAAAAAATGTCAACAATTCAATTTTTAAAACTTACCTCAACATCTGGTGCCATTCAACAAACATTTTGCAGGGGGCCCCCTACACCCCCCACATCTCCTGCTACTTATATATATATATATATATATATATATATATATATATATATATATATATATATATATATATATATATAAACTCCAAGATTGCACTACAGTGAAGGAAAGGGTAAATTTCTCAATCTCCACTATAGTGCGATTCCGTTCAAAATAACGAAGCCACAAGAGTGCGCACTAGTATTCACTCTTGTGAAGTTATCATTTTTCAAATTAAAATTCCACACCATTTTGATTGCACACCATATGTATGTATTTGTGTGTATGTATGTATGTGTATATATATATATATATATATATATATATATATATATATATATATATATATGAAAAAACTTCAACCAAGTCCCAGGATAAAAATGAAACACACAATCCCAGTAAGGAAGGAACTGCCAAGAGTTATATAACAGCCAAGAAATGTATAAACCAAAGTAGATGCCTGGCTTCAAAGAACAAATCACAGTATATTCCAAAAAGGTAAAAGTTTAATAACGTGAGCGCTTTCGCGGTCCTGCCGCTTCTTCAGACGTGAATAAAAAACAAAGAACAGTTCAGGAAGTGATGTTTTTTGAATTTCACTATATGTAAGCATCATTATTAATGTTTTTTATTCACGTCTGAAGAAGCGGCAGGACCGCGAAAGCGCTCACGTTATTAAACTTTTACCTTTTTGGAATATACGGTGATTTGTTCTTTGAAGCCGGGCATCTACTTTGGTTTATACATTTCTTGGCTGTTATATAACTCTTGGCAGTTCCTTCCTTACTGGGATTGTGTGTTTCATATATATATATATATATATATATATATATATCTACTTCATAAGCTCGAAGTTTCAAAACTTCGAACTCCAAATGCTTGAGACCATAAGATTGAAGTTTTTAAACTCCGAAATTGTAATAAAAAATAAAAACAGAAAAAAAGTTTTTTCAAGGGGACAAGACCCCCTGCACCCCCCACACCCCCTACTAAATAAATATACCAACTCTGAGATCACACTACAGTGAGGAAAATGGTAAATTTCCTGTTCCATGCTGTACGGTGCTGTACGGTGAACTCAATTCAAACATTTCAAGCTTCAAAACTTCGATCTTATAGTGTCTACCATTTGCAGTTCAAAGTTTTGAAACTTCGAGCTTGTGAAGGGAATATAAATATATATATATATATATATATATATATATATATATATATATATATATAAATAAATAATATTTTTTATTTGTGGATTCATACTTATTACTGGAAGGTATGTGTCAGTCATCATAGCAAATTTATGTGGGCTGTTGTGTGATGCTTTGAGGTGTGGTAGTGGCAGGGACATATATGTAGCATTGTGGCTTCACTGTTTTCTTGTTGCATCCCATCTTATGCACCTGTCACAGTTCTTTGTGATCCGTTCTCGTTCAGAATAAGATATGGACTGTATTATTTACTACAACCCACCTCTGCTGAGATTGCAGATGCAGAGATGATGAGATTGGGTTGCCTCATCAAAGGAGGTGGTCTCCACCTCTCACTGGCAGGTAGCGTAACTGTATTGCCTGAAGTGCTGAGTTACAGCAACAGCAAGTGGTAGGAAGTGTACATGGTAGATACATGGCCAGAATAATTATGTTCCTGGAATGAACTTCATATTTGTTCACTCAGGTGTTCATGCCCACTGAGCCACCAGAGGAGTGTGTAGGCCATACAACTAGCAACCCTGATCCATCATCTGATGGGGGAAGCATGGTAATGTCCCTATAGGTGGTAGACATTATGCTGCTGTTTGTGCCTATCTATGTCCAGCCTTCATGCGAAGTACCAAACCATGTGCAGTGTCTAGCCCTTCCCATCAACATTGCCCTCTGTCTATATCCATCCTATGTCTTATCTACCCTAATGTACATATATTCACCTATTTTATTTGTTTTGTGCGAGTCTGTCACTGCACACTGATTTAACAACTTTCCTTCCCTGATTTCCCTATCACCCTTTCCCCTTTTCCCTTTTGTCTTTATAAACAAAGTTTTTCACTGTCTTTACCGTGACATCCCATCACTCAATCCTCACCACTGACAGCATTGGGGAATGTTCACTTTGAGAAAAATAGACACAGTATTTTTAGATGCAGCACTCTGCACCAAGCCCAGTTTCCCTTAAGAGCACACAAGGAGCACAGACCAGTACTGGGGCTGGACTTCCTCTCCAGGCATCAAATAAGACTCTACACTGACCACTAAAAAAACAAGTACTCAGCTGGGTGTTCCAAGCTAAGTCCTACATCTTTCCCCCTACAGAATCGATGCCCTGTGTCCCTGTTCCAAGTAGCTGACACATGCACTGTTTGAGATTTCATTTTCACACACACACACCTGGGAAAGGCTGGTACAGCTTTACCTGCTATGCCACCTCCACCCAGAGTAAAAGATCTGCTATGCCACTTCAACCCAGAGTAAAAGATCCATTGCCACCAAATCACTGCAAAGCCAGCTATTCTGAGGCTCTTAACCAGGGTACCCAATTACTTTTAGTCAAATGAATACTTATACAAATGGTAGTATTATTTAAGTAGCAAGACTTTCAGGAGCATGATGCCACAGTACTTCAAAGGTTTATATATATTTAATAATAAATCATTAAACATGGAAATACTGAATATCTGTTTACAGTAAACACCAGAATTTTAATCACAGGTAATATAAAATATAACACAGATAAAAAGACTCAGAAAGATACCAAAACAATATTTTTACCTGACCTCACTGTATTTTCATAACTGACTAAATAATTATTGTTCTCTGGTTACTTACTAAAGCAAGGCAAGAGTAAGTGGTCTTTGTTGTCAGGTCCAAGACGGAGTGTGCAGTCACATCTCTCACTTGTGTCTAAATATCATTTCAGTGCTGGCTACAGAATAACATCACATCTGGTCACTTGACTCTGTGGTTCCCACATTACCCTCTCTCTAGAAGCTTGAGCCAGGCTCTGGCACATATGTGTCACAATGCACACCTAGAACTTTGATAAGGCTTATTGCAGTACCTGAGAACCATAAAACAATTCTAACACTTCCCCCTTCCTACAGACTAACAAGCTATTCTCAGGCACCCCAGAATAGTAGTAGGAGTAGCAATTAGTTCACCACTAAGGACAATACAGCAGGATGACAGTCCATGCTTTTCAGAAACATTGCATCTCTGGCTTCATTCAGAACTGTGAGAAAATATTTATGGCCTAAGCAAGTTATTTAATTTCAGGCTGTTTTTGTTAAGGTTAGCTGGGCTGAGCTTAACCCATTGTCTCCCAGTACCCTCTGTTAACATATATGTATATCTGATCAGTTAACAATACAGTCTGACATGCATGCATATTTCTTTTCTGTCCAGCAGGGCCCTCTGATACATTTTTTACACTAGAATCTGTTTGATATTCAAATGACCTATAAATCTTTACAAAACTCCAGCTAGCTATGCTGACATATTTTACACATGCACTGCCCTACTCCCTGTAGCACAGCTGGAACTATCTCACATCATAACACTCGCAAAAAATGAGATGCCCTGCCTATTGCTTCATGCATCAGACAGATGTTTATATAATTGGACACTGTAGCACTGTAGTTAATGGTACTGTATACCCTTTATATACTTAATGCACTGCACTATATCATTCTGCAGAGAGAGACATCCATATGCAGCATAGTCTCTACTTATACTATGCCATTCCAGGGTATAACAGCTTGTAATTTTTTTTAGCACTTGTGAGATTCATGCAGGGTAATGCATGGGCACCGTATGCATTGTGTTGTGCTTTTATGAACATATCTCACTGCATGGATTGGCAAGCTTACATATTTGCTTCACTTCCCACCTGTCTAAATAGGAGATTAGCTCTGCTATCTACATTAAAGTGCTGCCTGTCTCACTTTAGATGTGAGGTTAGTGTATGCAGAGGTGCACAGTGTTGCTAGACTGTGCAGTCCTTATGCAAGCATGCCACCTGTGCAGTTCCTTTTAATTAATTTTCCAAAAAAGGGTTAAGTAGGCCATTTTGACAATATTTCCA